>NC_138955.1:22360000-22609070 GCF_965226115.1 Aulonocara stuartgranti
TTAGTGCTGTATAAATAAAATTAAAATGAATTGAATCATTATTCACAGTTATTGTTATCATTAATTAGATCATTGATTATGTCATTGTTATATGTACTATTATAATGATAGAGCATAGTGTCATTATCTAATCTAAGATTATGATGTTTTCATGAACTTTTTCTTTGTTACAAGTTAAAATCCTAATGAAACATCTAAGTATTAACTTACCTGCTGACTGCAAAACAGCCACCACACGTCCAGCTGCCACTGCTCCTGTCACGGTTTGCTGGGGCAAGCCGTGTGGAATATGAAATAGGACCCAAAATGCGGCAGCTCTGGTGCAGATGAGTGTTTATTTACAGGGGTGTGAGTACAAACAGCGGTGGCGACAAAACATGAAACCGGAAACCTAAACTGGGTAAACTAATAAGACAAACCAGAATGAGGATGCAGGGAGGTCCGGAGAAATACATACAGGGAGAGCGAGGGGAAACAACACAGACGAACCAGCGATTACCAAGACAGAAAATACAACTTAAATACAATCAGAGAACACAGGGAGATTACACACAGGTGGGAGACACAGCTGGGAGTGATTAACATGACGAGACCAGGGAGGCAAACTGAAAACACTCACATAAGACGCAGACCTTCACAATAAAACAGGAACACACGGGGGGGAACAGGGTAAACACCAATTAGAGAACAGAACCAAAATCGCGAAGAGAAAACACAAAACGCTGGGTCAAAAGGACCCAGGATCATGACAGCTCCTCTGTCCTGCGTCTGCTCTGAAATGGGCTGATTTTTATAGCAAGCAAGGTTTCCTTTCCTCAGTAACAAAACCTTATGAAACAGAGGGTTTAAATTAAACTGGGTAATGGTGATAAGAACAAGGTGATACACACAGCTGAACTAAATCTAAGTAATAACACAGGAAGTGGAACAAAAGATAACGCACACAGGTCGGAGCTAACATAATAAAACAGGAAACAGTGACAAAGTCCAAAACTGAAAAACACTGGGACAATGACCCAGGAACACTGACAGATCTCTTTTGTTCAGAAAACCACAGGCAGTTACCTGCAGCCAGTTTTCCCAAGAGAGAGTAACCTGGCTCAGCAGTATACAAAGTTTTATATGTGAATGTGTATACTGGTGTAACTGGTTAAAACTGATGGGGAGAAATTATAGTTTGCACTAAACTATCCCTTCATTGGTGCCCCAAACTAGTCCCAGCCTCTCAGCACTAACGATTTTTCCCTATTTTCTAGCCTTTACCAAATAACGTGTTGTCTTACTGACCATGAGAGCAACCCTGGCTGAGTTACAGGATACTGTTTTTGTCTCACGCAGTCCCGATGACCCACACACCACAGCATTTCAGTCAGGTTAAGCTCTGGACTTTAATTTGCATGTGTTTTTATTTTCACATTAAATTTGTAAAGACAACAGGAGCATGCAGTCATTGGACCAGATAAAACATCTTTATCCTCTACAATTATATTTTATTTCAAAATCATGAGTAAAAATCAGCAACAAAGGTTATCAAACATTTTTGTAATTCTCAAATCATGATTTAATCTCAGTCTTTGACATTTACATATAAGAATACATTTTCATTCAGGATATTGAGATTTGTCACAGGAGGAAACATTTGTAGGCCAGTATACGTTATTCAATGGTTTAATCTTCATATTTCACAGTCACGTTACACATAGTTGAGATCACCCAACCCACTGCTCTTAATAATAATAATAATAATGGATTGCATTTATATAGCGCTTTTTGGGGCCCTCAAAGCGCTTTACAATTCCACTATTCATTCACTCTCACATTCACACACTGGTGGAGGCAAGCCACAGTTGTAGCCACAGCTGTGCTGGGGCAGACTGACAGAATGCAAGAAGGAATTTCCTCTTAAGCAAACAGAACATACAACAAAAGAAAAAACAGGTCACTCAAACTAACCTGCCTTAATAATTAAAAGTACAGAACTTGTTTTGAAGTAAGAAAGAAAAGGCCCTAAAGGCAAATTCCTACGAGGGCCTAAGAGTACATCTTTCACCATCTTACAATACTGTGATTACAGCCATTCCCCAACTCTCTGTCAATGGTATTCATGGCCAATGATCAGTGGGCTTTGATCAATGGTTGCTGATCAATGGTCATGAGAATTTGCATAATCATGATGAAGGAACTGACCTCCCAGCCCATCCCAAGAAGGGATTTCCTCCTAAGCAAACAGAACATATAACAAAAGGTAAAACGGGTCATTCAAACTAACCTGCCCTGACAAATTCAATGCACAGAACTTGTTTAAATAGAACAAGTATGATAAAAAAAAATAATAAATAAATATGAGCATTAAAAAACATAAATACATGTCAAATATTCATAAAAGCTTTTTAATGTTAAAAAAGAGCATTAAGAAGCAACACCTAAGGCAATAAAGGTCCTGTCCTCCATGAACTGTTCTGTGACAAAAAGACCACTGTGGGGTCACCTGTCCGAATGACAAGTTTTGTGGTTTGTTTAGATGAATCTTTGCAAAGCTGCTGCCTTGTTCTTTTGAAAGATAACAGGCTTCTCATGGCAGCCCTTCCAGCCATTTTCTAATTGTATGAGCTTTAGGATAATAACAGAGAAATCTATAGAAAGTAATAAAGTCAGTGATGAAGCTCTTTGTTTTCATTTTGTTTTATTTGCAGTTTCTCTAATCCTTGCATGGTCTGAGCTTCCAATAACATTGTGGGACTGTGCAGAAAACAAGCACCAAGCAGTATATCAGTGAAGAGCCGGGGTAAAAAACGAAAAGACTTTCTTTCTTACATATCTGCCTTAATTTGTATCTCCATCAATGATATTATTGTAAGTGATCTCAGTCCTCAAATTGTCAGTGTTGTCTTCAGGCCTTTAAATCCAGTCTCTATATTTCTTCCACGTTTCAGTTACAGTGGTAGAAAAAAAAATTTTGAACCCTAAACAATTTGTATGCTTCCCCAGTTACAGAGAAATGAACAGTCACTCGTTTTTATGGTAGTTTAATTTTAATGGAGAGGGACAGAAAACCCAGGAAAAAAACACATGACAAAAAAGGTGTAACTTGCCCGTCACTGACTGAAACAGGTGTTTGAGCCCATTGAACACAGTCAGATTACTGGCTCTGTAAGAGTGATGCATTTATGGACTATGGATTTGATATTGTTACTGTACATTACATTATGGTGTTTACAATAAAACCAACTATACTTTTATTTTGCATGTGTTTTTATTTTGACATTAGATTCATGAAGAGAACAGAAGCGTCAAACAGTCTTTGGATCTGATAAAACATCTTTACCCTTTACAATAATATTTTACTTCAAAATGACAGGTAAAAATCAGCAACAATTTTTATCAATGATTTTTGTAATTCAGTTCTCAACACATGCTTTATCTAAGTGTTTGAAAATTTGTGTTTATTCAGTGTGTTAACCTTCAAATCTCACAGTCACGTTACACGCAATTGTGAACATCCAACTTGCTGCTCCTCCAACACTGCCAAACAATAAAGGGGCAATCCAAGACAGATATGCTGCGCCTACAGTAAAATCACATTAGACACCATTAGCTGTTTGTTATACTTGTTCAACATGAGCAAAGCTTTTATTTTTCCATCTTCACCACCTGATACATAAATTATTTTAGTCGTGAACATTTATTTATAGAGACGTGTTCAATAAGAGCATTTTATATGTTTGACATGTACTTAGATAAACATCAAAAGCGAAGTGGACTAAAATATTACTATTCTGAATTTACCTGAAGCTGATCCTGTTCCCGCTCAATGAGAAAACATGTCTGTTTGTTTGGTTTTGTTTTACACACATTTAGAGAGAGTGAGAGGGAGAGAGAGAATATATAACAAAAATGTTTTTTTACCCCAGGACTGCAAGATTGCTATGAGACCTGCTCCACCTACATTAGCGAGTGCTAAATGTGCAATCAGGTTGGCAGCGATGGAGCCTGCTGCTATTCCAGCTGAAGTGAACCCCAGTGTAGGCAAATGGGCAGGGGTCAGAATCACAGTTCCATCAGGTCCTAGATTAAAAACAAAAAACAAAAACAAACTTATAATAAAGATTTTCATATCAAAATTATGCTGTGGTGATGTGATGGTGTACCTGGGGACCCAAGGACTGCCTTGCCTGTTAATAAAATACAAAAAGATATCAAATAAAATCTTGACAGTAACAATAATAATTCATATAGACTGCATATATATATATATACATATACTCACATATCTCTTCAAAGCTTGTGTCCATGCTTTCAATGATAACACTAAGACACCGAGAGCTCAACTGCAGTCATGGAAAGCTGATCCATGTCTTTTACTTTTTTTTTTTTTCAAGAGTTGACACTCCCATTTCTGAAAGAACAATACACACTAGACAGGGGAGGAGCAGCATGATGTTTTTTTTTTCTAAACAGTAACATATTCATCTTATGATTGTGGAAACCACATAAAGAATGAAAGAAACATTTCTTTGCAATGATCCAAATAATCTCATTGCAGTAACAATGGGCTCTGCACAATAACAAATTATGTGTAGTAATAACTTCATTATTATAACAACAAACCTGGGGCAGCACGGTGGCACGCTGGTTAGCAGTGATGCCTCACAGCAAGGTCCTGAGTTCAGTTCCACCTTTCTTTCTGTGTGGAGTCTGCAGGTTCTCTCCAGGTATTCTCCCTTCCTCCCACAGTCCAAGAGCTCAACTGCACAGTCCAAACATATGCAGTTAGTGGGCCTAGGTCAGTTGGAAAGTCTGAATTGCCCATATGTGTGAATCTGACTATGAACGATTGTGTCTATGAGTTAGTGATCCCTGAGACAGACTCAGTACCCTGCCTCTTGCCCTAAAACAGGGGGGGTTGTTACATAAAAACACTTGCAGTTTCTCTGTAGCAAAGACTTAAACCTTTAAGTGTTATAGTCATGATTGTTGATTGGCTTCTTCTCCACATTTTTATAACAGCACTACTTTCTACACTGCAGTACCTTTTAAATAATGCTCACAAGGATATTGAATCAAAATGTGTTCCAACACACAACTTTTACACCCTTTTGTTTATAAGTCTGTAGATGAGGATGTTAGAGCTCCATGAGACAGACTTAAAGCCTATAAACCATCATTTATATTAAGGTTGACATTTTTTAAGCTTAAACTGTGTTGATTCACATTAATGTCATGAGGAATGCCGAGCTTTGCTATCATGAGAAAATAAATGCACACAACTTGTTTTGAAAGGAGAAAGAGAAAGACAAAGTCCTGTTCCTTCAATCATCACTTACCTGAATGTAAACTATGCCGGTATGTCATGGGTATGTTTGCAGTATGGGCGAGGTTTAATGCTGTCGTCATTGCAGTGGTGTGACAATCTTTGAACAACTACAAGAACCATTTCTTATGAACTGAAACTTTTGTGCAACAAAATAAATACACAACAACCAAAGTGCTTGTTTAAATCAGGTCACCTAAGACATTTCTTGTAAGGCAATAAAGACGTTTCTGTTCTGGTCTCCATGAAATGTTCCAGTTGTGACATTAAAAATCCAGCACTTTCAAAAATGTGCTTGGATGCATGTTGGTGTCTGTCTCCACCTGAGGAAGAACTTTTTGGCCTCTAATTATTTTAAATGTGTAATTTATTTTCTCTGAGGAAGGTCAGAGGTTTAAAGAAGTGCAGTATATCTGCCGTCCTTACAGATCTGCCAGTGATCTTTTTTGCTCCCACACATAATACAGAAACATTTTCAGTGACCCAAGTAACGTTTATATATGCTCCCTGTGATAAGGTTGTTCTTGTTTGTTTTCATATTAAGCAAGTGATTTAACATAAGGATTAAAACAGAAAGAAAAACCCTTGAAATAATCCATGTGTAAAATCCGTAATAAAGATGGCATTAAATAAATGAGTAAATATGTCAAACCCCTGAGATCCAACCTCACAATCACTTGTTCCATGATGACTAAAGAAAGTTTATTTACATCACAGACCCAGTGACGCCCATTCTAAGAGTTTCATTTTCCGGGAAAACAGCTGATCCTCACACTCCTATATAAGTCCAGTCGTCCAACACAGTCCAGGCTTAGGCTCCTGATCCTGAGTGCAACAATGGGTCTGTGTGAGTACAGCTGCCTTTTTCAAATCATCTCTACATCATATAAGTTCATGATTGTAGCATCACTGAAAATGTCTAAATAGTTCAGGCTGAGCTTTGGTAAGATGTTTTTTTTCCCCTTTCTTTCTTATGTTTCAGTGACAGGCTTAGCGATCGCAATCGGAGCAGGTAACAAACCTCTTTGTTTATTTATGTATTTTTACATCTAACACTCATAGGTGAAGTCACACATATCATACATGTATTCATTTTAAAACATCCTGATGATCAGTAACCAGGTGTTTCTTCCTGTTGTCAGGTGGAGCAGTGGTGTCTGCTCCTATTGTCCTGGGGGCTGTAGGTTTCACCTCAGTTGGTATAGCTGCAGGCTCCTACGCTGCAAGCATGATGTCTGCAGCTGCTGTGGCCAATGGAGGAGGAGTGGCAGCAGGAAGTGCAGTGGCTGTTTTGCAGTCAGCAGGTAAAAATAAATAAATAAATATTTTACCAGCGATTACTCAAAAACCTTTATTATAAACCTGAAAGATCCCAGAAACAATAACATGTGACTGTGCTGCAGTGAGGATAATACGACGGACTATTAGGTCCACGTAAAGAAAAAATATTATCAATCATTTTGAGAATAAAGTCGAAATGTGGAGATTACAAGTGTCTGAAGAAAAGCTCCCACGGTTGCTACTGTATGTCATCAGAGTTTGTGAAATTGTGCTTCAGAATCGGTTTTAGTAAGAAAGAAAGAAATGATTTTTCTTTAAGCTCATAAACACAGTGTGGTGATAAGTGTTAGGTTGTACAAAAAGCTGGTAATGGACAGATGCGAGGTTATCGATGGTTACATCCTCGTGCAATAAAGAGGATGAATGTTGTATCACAAGACGGCTGATCAGTTTGTTTCACTAACTCATCTAAATAAGGAATTTTCTTTAGCGGATATAGCGCATGTGGCAGCTTGTGTTCAAACAGTAATGTCCATATCAACAACTTTTTTCTTGTGGCTCTAATACTCCGTCGTAGGATAAAGCCTCCCCCTCTCCTCTGCAGCTCAGTTACTTCATCTAACTGCTCGATCAGCTGTCTGGTGTTCTGAAGCCTGTTTTCTCTCTGCAGGTATGGCAGGTCTGTCTGGGGCCGCCACCGCAGCCGTGGGTACTGTTGGAGGGGCTGTTGGAGGATTGGTGGCTGCTCTCATCTGAGACCAGGAAATTATGATAATCAGAAAGAAAAAAAATAGTAATAAATGACATATTTACTGCTGCCAATTGGAAACAGTTGCAATAGTATCAGCGCCATGCTTCAGTAAAGCTTGGCTGAAATGTGAGTGCTGGTAATGCTGTGGTGTTTTATTACAAAACACATGAACACGGTCAAATTGTGCAACTTTAAATAAAGCCCTAATAATGAAAAGCATTTTAAAGTTGTGTTCTGGTTATTTTTATTATTTTGTTTATATTTTATTATTCTATTTATGTTATCTGAAAATACTAAGACATGTATCATTATTTTTATATAATTGAGTACCAAAGCTGACATATTTGGTTTCTATAACTGGCAGAAATAAAGCGATCACCAAAGCTTGAAGTGAAAACACAAAGTCGGACACACTCGAGTGTCGCACATGATACAAATTCTACTTGTAAGCACAAATTGTTTGGATTTTGTTTTATCAGTGCATTATTATGCACTGCTAACAAAGTGACATATTACCATCTGGTTATAAATTGATGGTCTGCCAAAAACTAATTTCCGACATTTAAACTGTTGTGAATGACACACTGGCGTTTAATCTGATGCAAATTTCTCATGAACGAAATCAAAAATTATTTATTTTATTTTATGCTATAAAGAACATTTCTTTCAGAAGCTACAGCCACAAAGACACTGGTTTCTTTATTTTATACATGTGACCACTTCATAAATCCTACTAACACCACGGCATTTACCACTATAAGCAAAGATAAGAAACACAAAAAGTAAAGAGAAATGACTCTCCAGTTTGTGTGGCTCTCTGTCGCCCTCTTTTTTTCAGCTCTGAACATAAAGTTTTGTTTCCGAGGAAAGGAAACCTTTCTTGCTATAAAAATCAGCCCATTTCAGAGCAGACGCAGAGCAGATAAAGACATGGACCCCGGTGAGTCATTTGAGTTGCTGTGCATGGATCGTCTTTGATTTAAAAAAATTATGGAATGTTAATGTGTGTTCTTATGTTGTGTTGTAGTGACAGCTGTGTGCAGTGCTGCAGGAGCAGGTAAGCACTTTATTCAATTTTAACTCATTTGAATCAAAGCCCGATCCATGTCTGATCCATGTCTTCTTCCTGCAGTAGGTGCCGTAGTCGCTGCTCCTGCTCTTCTGGGAGCTGCTGGTTTCACCTCAGCAGGAATAGCTGCAGGCTCCTACGCTGCAGGCATGATGTCGTCTGCTGCAGTTGCTAACGGAGGAGGAGTGGCAGCTGGAAGTGTGGTGGCTGCTTTGCAGTCAGCAGGTAAATAAATAATTAGACGTTTTATTCGGATTTTAACTTGCAACAACAAGCAAAAAGACAATTTTCATGAAAATATCACAATTTTAGATTAGATAATGACACTATATTGTATCATTATGATAATAAATATAACAATGACATCATCAATTGTATCATTAATGATAACGATAACTGTGAATAATGACGATGATAATGATTCAGTACACTGTGATATCAGCAGGACTGAAGTTATATAGGCACAAAGTATAAGTATTTCTCAGCTTCTTTGTGTCATGGTGCTGCAGGTGCAGCTGGTCTGTCAGCTACTGCTGGTGCTGCTGTAGCTGGTGCTGGAGCAGCAGTGGGATGGCTGGCGAGTTTCATCAGCTGAAAATCATGAAGAACTCATATATTTGCTTTACCCATCTTTTTATGCCTAAAGACGAATAAAACTACTTAAGAAAAAAATCCTGATTGAAGTTGTCATAATTCATGCATGAAAGGCTTAAGTATTACATTAATAAAAAGATTTAAATTCCAGGTGATCTCAGCAATAATATTGTTTTTTAGCCGTTTGTAATACTAACTGTACTGTTAAACTTATATATAACAAGGACAACACAAGTTCTTACAGATGGACGACTGATGAGGCAGGTTTAAGAGTGCAGTCAGAAATGAACATAACTGCCATGTGTTATGTGTTTAGTTTATCTCTTTTAGTTTACAGTTAAAAGGAAGCCATTTTATCCAAAAAATCCAAATCCAATTTAAAAACAGGTTTCCCCAAAGTGCTGTACAGAAACAAAAGGGTAAAACACAAGATAAAACCACTGACACTCACATTGAAGCATAATAATATACATAATGAACATATCAACTCACACCAGTCTAGATGCTATCGACAAAAGGTGTTTTCAAAAGCGACTTAAAAACAGGAAACGAAGATGCCTGTCTAATATTTAAAGGCAGCATATTCCAAAGTTTGGGGGCCATAATCGAAAAGGCTCGTTCTCCTCTACGTTTTAGCCTAGATTTTGGGACAACCAACAGCTGCTGGTCAGCTTTTAATGTCACCTCACAGATTATCATCATCATGATTACAGCAACTGTTAGCGTGTTTATTTATTCACCTTGAGAACTCAAAGCCAAAACATTTCTTCTTTTGATAAATGTATTTGTTCAAGGTTCAAGGTTCAAGGTTCAAGGTTCTTTATTTGTCACATGCATAGTTATACAAGTATGTGTATATGTATGTATATGTGTTTATGTGTATATGTATGTATATGTGTATATATATATGTGTGTGTGTGTGTGTGTGTGTGTATATATGTGTGTGTGTGTGTGTGTGTATATATGTGTGTGTGTGTGTGTATATATGTGTGTGTGTGTGTGTGTGTGTGTATATATGTGTGTGTATATATGTGTGTATATATGTGTGTGTATATATGTGTGTGTGTGTGTGTGTGTGTATATATGTATGTGTGTGTGTGTGTATATATGTATGTGTGTGTGTGTGTATATATGTGTGTGTGTGTATGTGTGTGTGTATATGTGTGTGTGTATATGTGTGTGTGTGTGTGTGTGTGTGTGTGTATATATGTGTGTGTGTGTGTGTGTGTATATATATGTGTGTGTGTGTGTGTGTGTGTATATATGTGTGTGTGTGTGTGTGTGTGTGTGTGTGTGTGTGTATATATATATATAGTGGTATTTACATTGGGTGAATATGCATTAGCAGCAGCAAGCAGGTGAATTCTGTACATTAATATGAATAGACATCTGACTATTTTACAGGATAGACAATATAAACATATTTAAAATTAAAGGAATTGAAATGTACATTGTGCCTTGGTTTAGTGTCTGGAAGAGTCCTGTCTCAGTCAATTATAGATGATGTGAGAGGGCGGGTGTGTGTGTTTAGGGCACGGATGGCTTGGGGATAGAAGCTCCTCTTGAGTCTCTCTGTCCTTGCCCGGAAGATGCGGAACCTTCTACCAGATTGCAGAAGTTGGAACAGTTTGTTGCCAGGATGGGACGGGTCCTTCAGTATCTGTAAGGCATTGAATGATTTATAAGGCATTTAATGATTAAAGATGAGCATGTACATGAGTCCTGTCAGGCTCATGTGCTGAACTGAACCAGAAACACACATGCAGAATCAACAATGACAATAAACTGAGAGAAACAGAGGGTTTAAATTAAACTGGGTAATTGTGATAAGAACAAGGTGATACACACAGCTGAACTAAATCTAAGTAATAACACAGGAAGTGGAACAAAAGATAACGCACACAGGTCGGAGCTAACATAATAAAACAGGAAACAGTGACAAAGTCCAAAACTGAAAAACACTGGGACAATGACCCAGGAACACTGACAGATCTCTTTTGTTCAGAAAACCACAGGCAGTTACCTGCAGCCAGTTTTCCCAAGAGAGAGTAACCTGGCTCAGCAGTATACAAAGTTTTATATGTGAATGTGTATACTGGTGTAACTGGTTAAAACTGATGGGGAGAAATTATAGTTTGCACTAAACTATCCCTTCATTGGTGCCCCAAACTAGTCCCAGCCTCTCAGCACTAACGATTTTTCCCTATTTTCTAGCCTTTACCAAATAACGTGTTGTCTTACTGACCATGAGAGCAACCCTGGCTGAGTTACAGGATACTGTTTTTGTCTCACGCAGTCCCGATGACCCACACACCACAGCATTTCAGTCAGGTTAAGCTCTGGACTTTAATTTGCATGTGTTTTTATTTTCACATTAAATTTGTAAAGACAACAGAAGCATGCAGTCATTGGACCAGATAAAACATCTTCATCGTGTACTGTAGCGAGTAAAAGCCACAGAGTAACCGCTAAGGGCCTCTATACTACTCGTGCAAACTTTCAGGCCCAAAGCTCTTACAGGAACGAGCCCAGAATAAACGGGACAAGAGGGTCAATATCAGTCAGATGCGTTAAAATTTATTATTTTAAAAGAAAACACAAAGGGTTTGCAAAAGGCCTAAAACATCAAAATGGAAAAGGTCACTAACGACCACAATATAGTCTTATTGGTGCAACCTGCCAGCAATGCAACTATCACTATATGCTAAAGCATATAGTTAGGGCTGGACCAGATGACCCTGAATCCTCCCTTAGTTATGCTGCAATAGACATAGGCTGCCGGGGGATTCCCATGATGCATTGAGTTTTTCCTTTCCAGTCACCTTTCTCACTCACTATGTAGTAATAAACCTCTCTGCATTGACCTCTGTCTCTCTTCCACAGCATGTCTTTATCCTGTCTTCCTTCTCTCACCCCAACCAGTCGCAGCAGATGGCCCCGCCCCTCCCTGAGCCTGGTTCTTTTTTTTTTTTTTCTTTTTTTTTTGCCTGTCCCGTTTGGCTCTTTTGCCATCAGAATTATTATTATTGTTGGGCAAAGAACGATGCCCAACGGATTTACTTTACCAAATTGACCATCCCAGCCTTGCCATAATGGTCCATTTGATTCGCCTTTTATTGTTTATTTTATTTTCACTTGTTGAATACGGGACAGACTTGACTGGGGGAAAGAAGGGGAGAAAGAAAGAGGGAAAGAGAAACAGCTGAGAAGAGGGACGGGGGAGAAGGGCAAAAACCAAAAACCAACAGAATGGGCAGTAAAAAAAAAAAGAAAAAAAAAGAAAAAAGAAAAAAAATGCATATATCAATCACCTGGATCACCTGTTGAGAAAGAAAAAAGAAAACAAGCAGAAGAGAACAAGAGTAATAGAATAAACAACATCACAATGATATATGGGAATATGACAGTAAATACTAAATATTAAACATTATTGTGCAGCACATAAGATCAACAGAACACAGTGTGCTTTGAGGTAGGAGCCAAAAAGGGTGTAGTTTGTGGGTGTGATCACCCGTGTGTACACCTGTGAGCATGGACGCGCTTGTTTTTTTTGTTTTTTCAATTTTTTCAATTTTTTTTTATTTCGCTGAGCCTGGTTCTGCCGGAGGTTTCTTCCTGTTAAAAGGGAGTTTTTCCTTCCCACTGTTGCCAAAGTGCTTGCTCATACACAGCAAAATCTCCAGTGTTAAATTAACACTAGAGAGTGTCTATATGGGTCCACACCTCTGAGTATTAAATACAACACTGTTGAGTGTTAAATTAACACTTTTGACAGTGTTATATGTTTAAAAGTAACCTAGTCAGTTTTGAAGATTAACAATGGCTAACACTGAGCAGTGCTGATTTTCTAACACTGGAAAATAACTCAAAATGTTAGAAATATTCCAGTGTTAGAAAATCAGCACTGCTCAGTGTTAGCCATTGTTAATCTTCAAAACTGACTAGGTTACTTTTAAACATATAACACTGTCAAAAGTGTTAATTTAAAACTGGAGATTTTGCTGTGTAGGGGGTCATATGATTGTTGGGTTTTTCTCTGTATCTATGAAGCGCCTTGAGGCGACTTATGTTGTGATTTGGCGCTATATAAATAAAATTGAATTGAATTGAATCACCTGAGGGCTTGCTCTCCCTCGGCGGTCCCAGATGCTCGTTGCTTTAAAAGAAACAAATCCACCCCAAATAAATACGAGCCCAACAGAACACTTATCGCATGCACTAAGTGTTTTAGTTCAGGCAATAATTGGTGGCACTAAAATCACTTAATATAACTTATTCACTGCAAATCCACACGGAGCACCTCTAAAAGACCTAATTCCCCTAAGGTAAGAGGGGATAAGCTCAGGAATTGCACATTGCCCGACTAATATTGCACCAGCCCATTGGAAATCAAAACAAACCCAGCATAAAAAACAAATAGTTTTAAAAGGTGACCCTACTCTAAAACCAACTTGGGAGAAAAACACAACGAAAAAGAGAAGGAGGAAAAAACAGTGACAAATTCACATGTGCAGCCTGTCCTGCAGGAGGCAATACAATATACAGGGAGTGCAGAATTATTAGGTGTCAATGGAAAATTGTATTTAGTAGTCAGTATAATCTTTTAGTGATATAAGTTTGCATATGGTAGAATACTGCATGTAGTTATTTGTATTAGGAAATATTCAACCATGTATACTTAGAGGCATATAATCAATTGTGTGTGATCTCTAGCAGGCTGCAGGCTTGGTGTGCACCCCAGGAATGCACCCCCACATCCTGGGAGCATGGGAGAGGTCGTACCTTGTTTTATTGTTTTACGGTAGGATTAACGTAGCTATGTCTGTTTTAGTTTAAGTGCTTCTTTACATATAGATGAACTGCTGGACAACCCAACAATCATATGACCCCCTATGAGCAAGCACTTGGGCGACAGTGGGAAGGAAAAACTCCCTTTTAACAGGAAGAAACCTCCAGCAGAACCAGGCTCAGGGAGGGGCGGGGCCATCTGCTGCGACCGGTTGGGGTAAGAGAAGGAAAACAGGATAAAAGACATGCTGTGGAAGAGAGACAGAGGTTAATAACAGATATGATTCAATGCAGAGAGGTCTATTAACTCATACTGAGTGAGAAAGGTGACTGGAAAGGAAAAACTCAATGCATCATGGGAATCCCCGGCAGCCTACGTCTATTGCAGCATAACTAAGGGAGGATTCAAGGTCACCTGGTCCAGCCCTAACTATATGCTTTAGCAAAGAGGAAAGTTTTAAGCCTAATCTTGAAAGTAGAGATAGTGTCTGTCTCCCGAATCCAAACTGGAAGCTGGTTCCACAGAAGAGGGGCTGTAGTCGCAAATTTTGAAGCCATCCTGATAATCTTCTTCCACCAACGATGTGGAGATCCAACCCTTTTAGAGCAAATTAAAATCAAGACACTCAAAAAGATGCTCTGTAAAAGAGTAGAAAAAAATAGATACAGACATGTGCTGCATGAAAGACGTTAGGGAAGGTTAGTTAGCTGGAGAGCGAGTTATGCAGGAGAACTCTCAGCAGCATTAACTGCCCTGTTACTGCACCACCTTAATAAACCATGGTGAAGCAAAATGTCTTGTGCTTAAGACTCTACATGAAAGTTAAAATATATATGTTCAGTGCACATAGATATATAGTGTATAGTTATACATATCACACAAAAATCCACCACATTCCCCCTTGTGGTACCTGGAGGTACCACCTAAAAAGACCCAATGACTAAAGAAGAACAAAAATCGTGAAAACGAATGCGTGCGCTGTTTTTTTGCTAACATACTTTAAAGCAAGCTCTAAATAGAATATAAGAATTTGTATAAAGATCCCACACAGTTGTTGCTCTATTGAATAAACCCCAGAAACCTCATAGTCATCAACATAACATTCTTCCAACGCTTCATTTCTCTTAGTCAATTAATTTAAGACTAATTGATTCCTCTTCATTTGCAAATCATACTACACAGTATCCTTATCAGAATACTCAAGAAACTTAAAACTAGCCTAATTACAGTAAAATGAAAGTGAGGCATGAAACACATCAGCAGAGACACATAATACATACACGGATTACACAACACCATATGTGACATTAAAAATAATACAATAAAACAATTAATTCCCAATTTTGGATTTCATCTTGGTCAGGTTCAACTTCTTTTTCTGAACAACTTCTCAGTGTGGGCTTTGAAATGTTCTTTGACCATCACTTCATCTTCTTCATCTGACATAAACCCACCAAGAGCATTCTCTTTGTGGGCCGGTACTGCTCACCCGAGTAAACACGAGCTGACATTGACATGAATTAAACATAAAACATTATATACAGTATAAGATTTTGTAAGGTAAACCTAGTTCATACAAATGAAGTAAAGAAAAGTTATTAAAACAAAACGTGCCTTGCTGTTTATTCTTTCAGTGTCCCACAGTAGCACATTTCCTGCTAGGAAAATGTCAGAAGTCACATCATTTCTGTAAATTGGGAAGTAACTGTAATACATCAAGTCACCTCTGTCTCTTGTTACCAGGACTTTTTAAAATGAATGGTACAACATGGAAAGAGGCCCTACACAAGAGTTTAGCTTTGAGCTCAATATGCGATGATCCTTTCAGCCATGACATCTCTGACATGGGAAACCAGGGAATTTGATTAGAAAATGGTGAAGGATTTTCTTTTCAGTTAGAAACTGGATTTGTGTAACATGGTGGTGAAAAGCCCCCAAAGAAAGCAGCATATGATCAGTCGCTATATTGCATTTAATACAAACGTCCTTCGTGTATCCTTTGAATACAGAACAGATCATTTCTGATATCTATGAGTAAACCCAACGAGCACGTGTCCCAAAAGACCCCACAGTGTTTTTATCTGGCTTTTCCCTGACAGTTAGTGGACACTGACAGATGTGTGCTGAATATGAAAGGAAACAAAAGAACTAAAGAAGGTTTGCAGTGTTAAAAACAAGAACTACATGAAGGTTGTTTCATCCTGCTGTAACTTATGACAGAAGCATCTTTTGTTTGTTTTTTTCATTTATTTACACAAAGACAGATGTTGAAATAACAGGAGTAACAGTTTAATTCAATTGAAATCGGTCCAATCGTCTATAATGAAATTATTGTTTTTCATTAGTTGGCAAAAGATGGGGGTTGTTGACGGCAATTCAGTGAATGCAACAGGGGAGGACGCCAGTTTGGATGGAGGGGAATCAGCAGGACAGATGAGATTTTGTTTAGGAGTCGAGTAGTTGTGTGAATGAGGAGAGGAGAGCACATTAGACTGCTGAGAGACGGGGAGGTAGTCAAGCACTGACCACATGTCTTCTTGGATTTCAGCAAAACAGATGGGCTCATCTCGGTCTTGAAATAATTCAACTCGGGGTTGAACTGATGCAGTTTGAGAGGCATCTACAGGAGAGGCAGGGGTGGGTGAGGGCTGCTGAGACTGCGCAGTGATGGGGAGGGGGTCGAGCTCTTCCAGCACTGACAGCAGTTCTTCCTCACTGTCTGCGACAAAGGCTTCCTCTGTCTGGAACTGAAGGGCTGCAACAGGGGAGTCCAATGAGGAAAACAAACACAGAGTTTTCATTAGCTGATACAAACTCTGTGCAGTGACTGTTTCATCATTCAGTGCAGTGATGCACACATGTGTGAACTGCATGTTGGCACTTTGGACATACATAGTTTTCTTTGGTCGACCAGGCTGGATGCTCTTTGGCATGATTCTGTCTTTCTGTTTCAGCCTGCTTGAAATATCTGGCTTTCTGGTCGTTTGAAAGCGACTTCCACTGTGGACAGAAGATCATAAGAACACACTGTGAGCACTGCTACTACACATAACTACAGGACAGCTGGGACACATGCAAAAACATGAGCAGACAACATTAACAGATGCATAAATGTATGCAGAGTTACACACTTACTCTCTGTCCCACCACTGCATTTACGGCTGCACTTCCAGGGATGTTGAGTTCAGCAATGACCTTTGGCCTCTGCTCTTTGAGATAGAGCATGAAGGCATTTGGCGGCTTCTTGACGTATGGCCCATCTTCATCCTGCTGGGCTGGGCACTTTCTTTTTCTTCAGGAATAAAACACAGAGTAAGAGCACATGTTAGCACTGTGTACAACTGTGAGGGAAGCAGTTCAAAAACACGAGACAAGCTGTAAAACTGAATGAAATCAGGCACCATTAATGGATCATTACAATAATTCCTGCAGACATCTGCAAACAAATGACAGATACTTGCAGATCAGTGAACCAAAGCAGCAGAGCAAACTTACTTTGGAGTGGAGGTGTTAGGTGGAGGAGCAGGAGTGACATAATCATACATCTGTACACCGTTCCTACACAGATGAAGGGAGACAGATATGAGATAACAGGAAGAAGTTATGAATATAGAGATGTTCAGCAGCTGTGTTCACTCCAGTGTTTGTGTGTTTTACGTACAGTACTCCAACAGGACGCAGGTTCTGGAGCACACAAAACACACAACAGGTGATGAGACAAGCTGCAATACTATCATCTATCCACTAGGTGGAAGAATTGATCAGTAGAAAGAGGAGATGTGCTCAAAACGACATTCATACATAGATTTATTCTTCTTAGTTAGTCTTAAGAATTAGGATTCACTGACAGTGAAGAAGTTTCAGACGTGCACTCGCGTTTCCCCTTTTGCCTTTTCCTGCTCCAGCCAAGTCCTCCGCCTGCTCGACATCTCTCCTATTACCTTTTATTACGCTTGCACTCATGCCTTTGCCTTTCACCACTTCAAAACTGCGCCTTCTTCAATATTACCTTCATATGCTCTCTTTGCTTTTCGCCTTCCTCACTACACTAAGTACCATTTTTTAACGCTGTGTACTCACTCTTGCTAAGTACATGTGAACAGATCTTGAAGAAAAAAAACAAAACAAAACATACTTTTCTTTTCTCTTCTGATACTATTGAATGATCCTAACAGAAAAAAACAGAGTTAACACTGACTTAATAAAAAAGTGTTATTTTATCTCAGATAAACTAGTCAGTGTTTATTAGTGTTTGCTCAACTAGAAGTCTTCATAGTAGCATCCACACATCAAGTCTTTAAACAAATAATGAAAGGATAATGAAAGAAAGTTTAATGTGAAATTACTGAATTATATGAAATGCCAGAGTGTTTTTCTTTAAACTACTTGCCTTTTAGTGATGTCACTAAAAGGCAAGGTTCTAATGTTGTGTTGCCATAGACTCCGGAGTTTACTTTTAAAGCTCACTTACAGAACTGACTTATACAGCTTAGTTAGAAAAGTCAAGCATCCAGACATTTGAAGGACTATTCACTCATTAAGGTGACATTTTCTATTTTAAAAATTAAGATGAAAAAGGAAACAAGAAAAGTTACGACTGAGGCAGATAAGAAAGATCCAGGAGATCAAAGTAAGTAAAAAAAAAAAAAAAATCCCCTAAATAACAGAATGTACATTTCTAACAATGTTGAGGCTCTGTGTATAAAATGATTCATTTTTAGAGGATTTAAATCCTGGTTTTGATTGAAACTAACCTGAGTGCAACATGTCTAATCAAAGAAAGGTTACTGGGGCACTTTGTCTTTTGGTAAAATAATGTGACAAGTTTATTCTTGGACTGAGCAGTGAAAACAGAGCAACAAGTGTCATCAGTATCTAGACTTAGTAGACCTAGTATGGACTCGTTTTGGTGTGTTTTTTATCAAAAGGATAAACTTGTTATTATATTGTAAGCAATACTAATTTAAAATTCAATGACATCAAAATCCTTTGAGTCCTATATGTCGAGCGCTCTTTTTCACTAATGTGTTGTTGTTGTTTATAGATTGTAAGAGCAGGATGGCTAAAAGAAGGCCAGTCCTGAAAAAACGACCCCCATAAAAAGAAGGAGGGTCACTGAGCAGGCTGGTCCTTCCACCAGCTCAGATGCTCATGTGGTCGGGGGAGTCAAGCGAAAGGTCCAACAAGATGAAGCGGGGACAACCAATACAGCAAAAAAGCGTAAACTTCTTGAGCATGTGAGCGGTGACAAGGGGCAGGCATCTTCCTGGTTGGACACTGGTAAAGGTAGGCTAATTAGTTGAGTGAGGGGTAGATTAAGTGTACATCTGGTTGCTAGTTTGAAGATATTAGTGTTTGGGAGATATTGTTTATTATCTAATAAGCTGACGTGCTTTTGGTGTTTTCGACATCTGCAGACTGCAGCATAGAGATTTCAGAGAGCTGCAGTAAAAACAAAAAGGCTGGCAAAAGGAAAGCTGCGGGAGACACCAGGGACCCACCTAAGAAAAAGAACGTGGACCAGGACAAAACCAAAACCGTTGCCAAAAAGTCAGTGGCTGAACAGAAACGTAAGTAGCAAGCAGCTTAGCTTTTATATTCAGGTGAAGAGCAAAATGAGCATTTAGGGTACAGCAGAGAGTAATTTGTGTGACAGCTGTAGTAAAACCCAATTTGTGTTCGTCTGTTTAGGTGACTTCCAAGCAAGATACGTGGAGGAGCACCGGCTTGGAGAAGGAGGATGTGGAGCAGTGTTTGCTGGCTACCGCATAAAGGATCATTTACCAGTAAGTGTTCAGATGGTGGTAGTAAGACAGGCAGTAATGCAGATAAGGGATAATATCGTAAGCTGAGATGTATGCTGTTTTACACCTTTAATGATGTCATACTGAGGAAATGCTCATCAATGCCCTGTGTCTTTTAGGTGGCCATCAAACACATCCCAAAGGGGAAAGTGTACTGCAAAGTGAAGGTAAATGTGCAAGACTTGAATTGTTTTTACATTAGTGGATTGCATGCAGCGTTCACCTGTGGAACGTCTGTGCCTCATCATCCACTTTGTTGAAATATTTCAGGATGATAACGGGAAGAATGTGTCAGTGGAAGTTGCCATCATGCTGAAGCTTGCAGCTGAAGCAGATGGATCAGTGGAAACATCAGCCCCAGTGTCTCTGTTGGAGTGGTTTGACTTTGGCAGAGAGCTGATCCTGGTGATGGAGAGACCTGTCCCCGCTGTGGACCTGGATAAATACATACAAGAAATGGATGTTTTGCCAGAGGACAAGGCCAAGGCAAGTTCACTTGCCTTAGAAGAGTCTTTAGACTGTACATCATTCAATCAAAGCACAGAGTATTAGAGAAACATTAACCCATTGATTGATTATTGTCTTTTTCATCGTTTCCAGGTAGGGCTGGGCTATATCATACCATTCACGGTAATACCGGTGTAATTTTGGGCAACGATAGGAAAATGAAATATCGCGCTAGAATAGGTAAAACGCGCATGCGCAGTGCCTATGTTTACATACGCAGATGGCGGTGACGCAGAAAGAGAAGAGCAAAAGTGGATCGTTGAATGAAACGGATGAACCAGAACTGGTTGTAAAATGCTGCAACTTTAGTGGTGTGGAACTGGTTTAGCTTTCGTCCGTCAGATACACAACAAAGCACAATTTTTGGTAGCGCATGCTAGCGGGCCGCCGTTATTACCGTGTTGTTTGGAAAATACGGCACACTTAAAATCAATCCTTTGATTTTTCTGAAACTCGACAGTGCCCCTTATAATCCCGTGAGCCTTATGTATGAATTCTGGTTGTGTTTACTGACCTCAAAACGATTTTATGTACACGGCGACTTTGCTAAGCTACAAAGCCGCACCGCTCGATGGATTGTCGGAGCATTACGGCTATCGTAGGCAGGCGCCTCGCGGAGTGATACGTACTGCACCTGAACGTGATATTACCGTATTGTGTGTGTATAACCTCTTTTTAAGCTTTGTGGATATTTTACATGGTTATGCTGAGGATATGTCGGCCAATTTCCACTGGAAATGCCTTTTGGTTAAACTGTCAGCGAGGAATTTGCATTTGCACTGTTACATTTGTATATAACTTTAATGCACATAAAAAAACAGCTGCTTGTTTAAGTGAAAATACATTTATGGGGTTTTTTGCACTAATAAAGTTGTGGAGTTGTAAAGTATTTTGTCTAGTGTCAGTTATATCGTCAGTTATATCGTTATCACAACTTTTCAAATGTATATCGTGATAAATATTTTTGGTCATATCGCCCTGCTCTATTTCCAGGTCATTCTGAAGCAGCTGGTTGATGCTGCGAAGCACCTGGAGGATAAACACATCTTTCACCGGGACATCAAGAGTGAGAACATTCTAATTGAGACCGGCTCAGATGTACCGCGTGTTCGTATCATCGACTTTGGACTGAGCTGCTTTGTTAAGGAGCAGTCGCAGTACCGCGTCTTCTATGGTAACATATTCTGCTCTTGCTCTTCACAGATGTCACAATTTTCGCCTTTTGTTTTAGAAGAAATTGCAATTGTGTCTGTTTATTAGGTACAGAAATTTACTCCCCTCCCGAGTGGTACGGGCGCAGTTGCTACAGGTGTGGACCCACCACGGTATGGCAAATGGGAGTGGTTCTGTACGAAGCGCTTCATGCCGGGGACTTTAACACCACGAGCTTCCTCAAAAAGCGCCTGAAATTCAAAAGACATCTGTCCAAAAGTAAGAAAACGTCACACTTCAAGACTGACTGATGGCTTGGACCACTGGAACTATCATCTTCATGTTTTTTCTCTTTCCTTTCTTTCCAGACTGCCGGGATTTCTTGGACGCGTGTTTAACCAAAGTCCCGGAGACGCGGCCGACGCTGGAGGAGCTACAGCATCACACTTGGCTGAGATAAGCCTATCACACACACACACAAACACACACAATTCAGACGTTATTATTTATGTGTGATGTATGAATTACCTTTCTTTTTTTCAGGAAATAATTTTTTTTAATTGGCCCACTTTAAATTTCAGTGTTTTGGAATTCCTGTAACCCCCCCCAGCCATCCCAGGAAAGGGGATCTCTCTTTGAATGGGCTTTCCCGAGGTTTCTTCCCGTCAGTCTGGCCCCCCCAGGGGAGTTTTTCCTCGTCTTCATAGAGAGCTTGGGCTGGCTCAGGAGCTCCATCAAAACTGTCTTTATTTAATTACTCTAATGTAATCATATACTTTAAAGTAATCAAATAAAAGACAGTAAAAATCTGAAGACTTGAAGTAAACTTCCATTAAAATAAAACTTGTTTAATTCATCTTTGCTGAGGATACTGTGTTATTACTATTTCAAGGATTATGTCAGAACACCGGATACTGGTACCCATCCCTACCCATCACTAGGGAACAGAACAAACCAGACATCAATTACAACAAAAATGACACTGACCCAGCCAGCATGACTCGTCTGCCTTAAGAAATGTTTAGCAATATTACAAATTGGGTGATATGCCTTAAAGTAGCTTCTCATGTGTTCAGCATTGTCAAAGGCTACATTTTAATTAAAACCACAATCTAGTAATGTTCTGTCTTTAACCTTCCTAATTTGTTTTTTGTCCTAACCTAACACTAAATTGCCAGTGAAAACAAAAGTTACATAAATAAAGAAGAGTAAAGAAAATTACGGTCTTTTTTATTGTAACAGTTTACCAGTGTACAGTTTGGTTTGTGACATATCTATCTAATAGACTCCAATTTGTGCATGTAAATGGAGAGTCCTCTTCACACACTGAGGTTAATTATGGAGTTCCACAGGGTTCAGTGCTAGGACCAATTCTGTTTACATTATACACGTTTCCCCTAGGCAGCATCATTAGAAGACATAGCATAAATTTTCACTGCTATGCAGATGACACCCAGCTCTATCTGTCCATGAAGCCAGATAACACACACCAATGAGTTACACTGCAGGAATGTCTTAAAGACGTAAAGACCTGGATGGCCGCTAACTTTCTGCTTCTTAATTCAGATCAAACTGAGGTTATTGTACTCGGCCCTGAAAAGTTTAGAAATATGGTATCTAACCAGATTCTTACTCTGGATGGCATTACCTTGGCCTCCAGTAACGCTGTGAGGAACCTTGGAGTCATTTTTGACCAGGACATGTCCTTCAACGCACATATTAAACAAATATGTAAGACTGCGTTCTTCCATTTGCGCAACATCTCTAAAATTAGAAATATCCTGTCTCAGAGTGACGCTGAAAAACTAGTTCATGCATTTATTGTGTGAATGTGTGTGTGAATGGGTGGATGACTGGATATGTAAAGCGCTTTGGGGTCCTTAGGGACTAGTAAAGCGCTATATAAATACAGGGCATTTACCATTTATTACCTCCAGGCTGGACGACTGTAATTCATTATTATCAGGATGTCCAAAAAACTCACTGAAAAGCCTTCAGCTAATCCAAAATGCTGCAGCAAGAGTCCTGACAGGGACTAGAAAGAGAGAGCAGATTTCTCCTGTTAAATCCAGAATTGAATTCAAAATCCTGCTCCTCACATACAAGGTCTTAAATAATCAGGCCCCATCTTATCTTAATGACCTTGTAGTACCATATCACCCTATTAGAGCACTTCGCTCTCGCTCTGCAGGCCTACTTGTTGTTCCTAGAGTATTTAAAAGTAGAATGGGAGGGAGAGCCTTCAGTTTTCAGGCCCCTCTTCTGTGGAACCAGCTTCCAGTTTGGATTCAGGAGACAGACACTATCTCTACTTTTAAGATTAGGCTTAAAACTTTCCTCTTTGGTAAAGCATATAGTTAGGGCTGGACCAGGTGACCCTGAATCCTCCCTTAGTTATGCTGCAATAGACGTAGGCTGCCGGGGATTCCCATGATGCATTGAGTTTTTCCTTTCCAGTCACCTTTCTCACTCACTATGTATTAATAGACCTCTCTGCATTGAATCATATCTGTTATTAACCTCTGTCTCTCTTCCACAGCATGTCTTTATCCTGTTTTCCTTCTCTCACCCCAACCAGTCGCAGAAGATGGCCCCGCCCCTCCCTGAGCCTGGTTCTGCTGGAGGTTTCTTCCTGTTAAAAGGGAGTTTTTCCTTCCCACTGTCGCCAAAGTGCTTGCTCATAGGGGGTCATATGATTGTTGGGTTTTTCTCTGTATCTATGAAGCGCCTTGAGGCGACTTTTGTTGTGATTTGGCGCTATATAAATAAAATTGAATTGAATTATCTGAGGAAGAAGCAGAGTTGGTTTGTTTCCAGCTGAAATCATCCAGGCTCAGGAATTTGAATCGATCCACATCATTTCGTGTCGACTTACATTTGGTCTGTGAGACACATGTCATAGTGACAGTATTTGGGTTAATATGGCATTACTCACCCTGGTCGCATTTCTTCAATATCAGGCACCAAGTTCAGGAACTCGTTCTTTGCAGCCCGCGCAAGGTAGGAGGTCTCCAGAGTGGGAACCATCGGGAAGTTTTCACAGTCTGAGCAGGAGGGACTGGAGGCACGTGAGCTGTTCTCAGGGGTCCTTTAACACAAATCACACCAAGTTAGAATCAAATAGATAACCTGTCAATAACCGTTTGCAGATCGAGGTCAATGTTCCTAAAAATATGTTTACTTCTGGCCCATGGAGCCACAGCGGGAGTCCGAGAGAGGGGCAGGTAGAGGAAGGGGTGAGGGTGGCACTGCTGAAGCTCGTCACGGATGGATCACGTCCGATCGGTGAGATGAGAGAAAGCTGAAGTGAAACAACAGCAGGATGAGGTAGACGTCAATATAGGAACTCCCTGATGTGACACAGAAAGGCTATTTTTTTATTTCTTTGTATTATTTCTCACCTTGCAGTCACTGATGCTGTTCACCAGCTGGTTGTATTCAGTATTGAAGGTGTGTGTCAGAAGGCGCAGGCACTACAACACAACAGGAACAAGACCGAGCAGAGAAGGAAGAAGGCAGCAACAAGAACGCCCACTAAGCCCACGTTTTTCTCACCTTGGTGGCCAGCTCCTTCTCACGCTTTCAAAGGTGGTGCTGGAGATCTGCGAGGAGACGGAGGTGGATGTGGACAGAGTGCTGGAGCTCACGCTGGGGGACAGAGACTCACTCAGGGACTTGGTGGTGGGAGCTGTTCCCACGGGAGCCGCCACTCCCAGAAGGTGACGGGTCTTTTCCACCTGGAAGAAAGATGGGGGCTAATGTGAAGTAGGGAGAAGAGGGGACGTTAGTCATGTAAAGGCCATAGGTGAGGGTAGGGACGTAGATCGACCGGTAAATTGAGAGCTTCGCTTTTACACTCAGCTCCCTCTTCACCACGACGGACCGGTGCAGCGTCCGCATTACTGCAGCTGCAGCCCCAATCCGTCTGTCGATCTCCGGCTCCCTTCTCCCATCACTCGCGAACAAGACCCCGAGATACTTGAACTCCTCCACTTGGGGCAGGAACTCATCCCCGACTCATCCTATATTTCCGTTTTTATATTTCTAATGTTTGCCTTGTTTTCTTCACTGTCTGGTCTGCCTCTGTCTTGCCTGTATGGATGCATTTACACCGAAATGTCCCCAACAAAGGATGTTTTAATTCACCACTATTCCAGTGAAACACGAGTCTCCCATCTTCCTGCTACCAGTCTGGAGTTTTTGTTCACCAAAGCACACACCAACTTCATACTGACGGACAGATCACTGCCCTTTTGCCGCCTTGTCTGACCGTGTTTTGTGGCTGTGGTTCACTTCACCTCACTCTTCCCCATTCTTGTCATTAAATCAGGCTGTTCTGCAACCATGGCAGCCATTCACTCTATGGCTTTATTCATGGTGTATTTTACCCCTTCACCAAAGGCCGTTCTCGTTTCCAACATTATATTTGCAGTGTTCGTCTATCTATCAATATCTGCGGAGTATTTTTTTTAACGAGTATCCTATTTTCTAAAGCACAGCATGTAAAGGGTAGCTCGGTTAGCAGGATGCTAGCATGTAGCGCTTAGTGAGACACGCCTCAGACGAGTTGAGCAAAGACCCCGTCTGTGTACTTTATACGTGAGCAACGGATTTAAATAAAATTAAGGTTTCAAAAGACAAACTTGAAGATAAAAAAAAATATATATATACTCACCGGAGAGCCGCCAGGGTTTGCCGCTGCCATCTTGGCGCTCCTAAATTCAAAACTGCCTCTGCAGTCAGGCAGGGGAGGCGTGGAAATTGTCTTTGAGTTAGTCAAACGTTTTCCTTAGTTCGAGTAGATGATAAAAAGAAAAAATAATAATAAATGGGATTTTAAGTAGGACTAGGCGTTCTGTAATGATCTCTATTTAGGAGAAAAACTTAATCACTCACCTTTAAACAGCTCTCTTTTAGGAGACACACTGCTGGCTAACGGTGTCATGTGATCAAACAGCGTAATTTAATTGGCTGAGAGCCATTCGACTCGATCTGGTGCTGATTGCTCTGGCTTGGGTCATTAAAGTTCATCACTTTTGCAGTTGAATTTTTGCAGGTGAATTTTTGCAGGTGAATTTTTTTCAGGTGAATTTTTGCAGGTGAATTTTTTTCAGGTGAATTTTTGCAGGTGAATTTTTGCAGGTGAATATTTTTGCAGGGAAATTTGGAGGATAAAAATTCAGTGTCATAAATTCAATGTCTAAAAATACTTGAATTCTGATGATACTATATTTCTTCCATATGACAGAGCCTTGAAAGAGTGACAGAGACACTTTTTATGAACTCATCTGTAATGTGTCACCTTTTCTGTAGAATGAAGAAGTGCTTCCCTTCTTTTAAAGTAAATACAGGCTTACAAAGATCCTCTAAACAAAAAATCCTCGCCTGCAGAGAGCAAAATCTCTTAAATAAATGGGGGTAAGCGTAAGCTGAAGCCATCTGATGTTTATGTTCATGAATATAACACACTGAAACATTTTGTCTTTGTTTTTATTGTTTATTAAAATACTTTTAAATGTCTAGTTTTAGTTTAAGAACCATCTAGTCCAGCAGGTGGCGGTAATGCACCTTAAAGCTCTAACCGCCAAAGAAAAACCCCAAAGAAGAAGAAGAAGCCGCGAAGTTCCCGCTTCATTGCGTTTGTGTTTTAGTTTATTTTTCTTCCTCATCTGAAGTGAAGCACTAAGGTAACTTTGATCTGAGTTCAGTCAATCTTGAATTTAGCTCCTGAGTGAAGTTTTCTGTTGCTCTCCTCGGTCTCTGTTGTCAGTTATTTGTGAACCAGTTGAAAGAAAAAGCCTCTACATCAAGTCAAGCTGCTATAAACTAATTTACAAGAAAATATTAACAAATGCTAATGAAACACAGAGAAGAAAACAGTGTTATTATTAGAAGAAAGCTTTTAAATTAGCTAAGTGTAATCAGAGTTTCTATTATTTTATTAGTCTGTTACTAAGCGCTAGTTAGCATCTCTGTCACTGTGTGGCACCTGCATAGTTTTTGAATGCAGCGTGCTATCCAAGCTAGCTAGCTAGCTAGCTAACGCCAGCCATCATCAATATAAGGTCACTTCCAGCGCCAAAAAATCCAAATATGTTGGCGGTAAAAGTGCTATAATGAAATCAATTTAAAAGAAAGGTAAAAAATAAATGTATTCCAGACTAAAACACAGCTGCCTTTGTCTTATCAGCAAAGTTGTGTCAGCCCACAGGGCATGTGATTGTAAAAACTGGCCTCACTCTGAGAGGCCTGTTGTTAGAATCATTTCAAAGATAATTTGATAAATTCTGATCAGTATTCAGTAAATGAGCCTGATTAACTGTTAGCAAAATAATAATGATAGGCCAGAGATACCAGAGATTCATTTTTAAAACAAATACAGCCTCGAACCCCAAGAGGGGATCTGTGTTTTAAAAGTACTGCAGAGTTTTTAAAATAGAATAGAATAGTCTTTTATTGTCTTTGTACATATTCAACTAAATTGTGGGTGCTCCACACCAACCGTGCATGGAAAACAATATAAACAGTAAGACAGTAAGAATAAATTAGAGGACAGGTTGCAGAATGCTTGAAAGTAGTGCAATGGACTTGATATAAGTAGAGAATCGGAGTGTGACTGAGTGATGAGGGTTACTCAGATCATGGCTCAGATTTCTACACCCACTCAGATAGGATAATCTTCCACGGCACACCTGATCAGTTCTCACGGCACACGTATATATGCCGCGGCACAGTGGTTGGGAAACACTGTACTCGTTTATGCAGGTCCATCGATTGTTCTGTTTTTGTTCTTTGCCAGGGCTTTTTTTAAAGAGGAATTGCTCTCCTGGTACTGGTGTGCCATACTGCTGAATTTGGTATCGGTGCTCAAACCTTTTGTGTATGTTTTAAACAAGTTGCTCACCCAGGGAAGCTAAAATTTGTTGTTTGTGCTCTCAGATGAACATATGAGACACTTTGACTCTTCAGTGCAGTGTGGAGCCTAACAAAGTTCTGTTTTGTGTCCCAGCTGATCAGGAGGAGGAGAAGAGTCTGACGGAGCAGCAGGGGAACATTTCAGCTACTTGGACTCAGCTCAGCCACTGCAGAGAAAACAATGAGTTCGACAAAGAAGGTGACAGATACTAGTGTTAAGAAATACTCCATTAACCCTTTAAGGCCTATTGGAGCAGGAATGCTCCGTTTTGCGTAACAATTTTAAAATCCCGGTAGAACTGCACTTAAGCTAACACAATTATTTTATTTAGGAATAGTTGTACTTACATCTTATGCCATCAGCTTGCCCTAGGTCACGTTTCCTTCCACATATGTATTTGCAGAAATTGCATAAAAAGCACTTGCAGCAAAAAAACATAATATACCAGAAACACGCTTTGCTGTTCATAGCACTTCCTATGTTGGAATAGATGCCAGCGCGAACTATCACATGTCCGACTTTACCTGCCAAAACCTGCCTTCAGCGACACCTATACTGGTGTTTTTAAAAGTCATGTTTGACTTTATTCTTTTCTGTATTGTTTCTGGGATGCTTAGAACTCAAACTGCACTGTTGGTAATAGTTTATTTTGATGCACATGCTGTTTGTTTGCAAATTTGCATTATAATATTTATTTTTGTTTTTCCTCAAAAATGCTCAAAAACAAATTTCCTGTGGTTGGAAACAATGTGCAACTTTTTTAAATTTACAGTTTTGAGGGATACAATTTTCTAACTACAAATATGTGTAAAAAACAAAACAAAAACAATTTAAATTTTTTTGTATTTTATTGCAGTTTTTTTGCACTTTATGTAGTTACTATGGACTTAATGCATAGATATTATTAACATTTGGGATATAATGGTCATATTGATGTATAGCAACTTGAAATGCTCCCCAAAATGGCATTAAGGCAGGGCTCTAGACTAACTTTTTGCCGGTACGCCTAACTTTAAAAAGTTAGGTGTACCAGCACAAAAGTTAGGCGCACACAAATTTTATAATAATTTATATAATATAATGTGTTTTTCTGGATACACTGTGCTTTTTCAGCATTCAAAGATTGATGACACCGTGTCAGAGCACTGGCTATGAATTTCAGAAGGATCAGGCCTTAACTTAAAAGAAAAGTTAGCAATAGTTCTTTTCCTATTACAGCTACATCCACTTCTGTCGTGCCTAGGCTGCTCACTAGGGCTGGGTATCATCACTGATTTCTATAATCCATTCGATTCCGGTTTTCAAAGTCCCGATTCGATTCAACTTAGCCAGAAGAGTCAGAAATATTATAATTCTGATCATTTATCAGTACTGACTTCTTCAGAATTGTGAACATCACAGCAGATGCCTTTGTGTGAAAGTAACTGAGAATAAAACACAGAAAAACATGAAGGAGATTTTCCTTGTCTGGCTTTTTATAGCAGATAACCTTCAAAATATTCTACAATGTTCTGCATATAAAGTTTAAATTTCTTCAGTATTGAACAACAGAAAAAATAGGCTTTCTTGTCCGATGTCATTTAAGTGAAAAAAAGAATAGAAAAAGACAGCAGCCACAGCGCCGTAAACAGCGGTAGACTGGTGGGTAATAAGCAGTGTTGGGTAAGTTACTTTAAAATAGTAACTTAGTTATATTACTAGTTACTTCTCTCAAAAGTAACTCAGTTACTTCAAGTTACTCGTTACTTTCAAAGTAACTAGTTACTAGGGAAAGTAACTTTGGTTTTACTCAGAATTCTCTTGTTAATGTGTTTCTTCCATAACTTTGCCAGTCTTCTAGCTTGCTTACTTGCCACAAGTGCACTGTGCCACCTACCAATAGAAAGGAAAAGATAATGTGCATATTTCCACGAGAGAAATCCCACGCCTGGACCGTCATTGACTGCTGCCATGATTCTAGCCTACGTCACAGAGTCATGTGCGCCTTTTACATCCAACACAAAAACTGCAGTCGTGGTGCTTTCGATTGTACTCAGAACTTGGAAATTTTGCCTTCTGAATAGGAAGATGTAGGTAACACCAGACTGCAGATGAGCTGCATACAGGGCTGGACTGGGACAGAAAATTGGCCCGGACATTTTGACTAGAGACTGGCCCACCATCATAGGAAAAATCATAAAGCCTTTGAATGAAAATAAACACTGTTGTGACAGTGATGTTCACTGTCTTGATGGTATATATGCATCAATCTATCAATCGTTTGTTGTAAGATTCAGATAATTATTTTTTAAAAGCTAGACATTTTAAATGAGAATAAGAAAGAAAAATATTTCTTTGTGCCCCCTTTTCCCTGTTAATGCCCTGGCAACACTTTGCTAGATCCGCCCCTGCACAGTTACCAGCTGTCAGCTACCTAAAAAAGGATCCTGGGGTTATTTGTCTCTCAGAAACAGTTCATAACTTCCCTTCAACTCATTCATGTCACCTAAAAGGTAAACCTGTTTCTCCATCACCTGTTCAGCTCTGATGATCCAGTAAGGACATCTCCTGGTTTCATCTTCATGTTTCCCTCTCACCACATATCCAAACCGACATCCTGACCAGCAGCTTTTTTACAGCTGTGGCTCCAGCAAACATCAGCTGATACTAGAATTTAATATTAAATAAATTTTAACAATAGCTGATCAAGCTTAAACGTGCTGCTGTTGTTTAGCGCGACATCCGCTGGTTTCCTCTTTCTGGCGCAAAGTGAGCGATAAACAAACAAGAGAGCCGATCAGCTGATCATTGATCAGTTTTCATGATTGAAGTAGAAACGGGAGAGGGAGGGGGGAGAATGAAAGAAGAAGAGGCAGCTGTGCAGCAAAGACACAGAATAATTCCAGCTTTGTGCCTTTTTCATTGTAGCTGAATTACGGGACAAACTGTTCCTTTTCACCTCAATAAGAAACGCGTAATATTTTCTCTGAATACCAGACGGGACGGTTGGCAACTGTAATAACTTATGAACAAAATAAAGTGCAACATCATTAACTTCATAGCACCACCCAGCTGTATAGAAACTCCGTCATGCTAGCTAGCACGCAGTACGGAAAAAGTCAGAATAACGAAAATAAACTGCACCTAAGCTTGGTTCATATCTGACCCAGAGAGACTGCAGGTCATAACTTCTTACCTGAAGTTCAGTTCACACTTGGACCGGCGGCCGCCTCGGGTCTCTCCTCCTCCTGCGTCCCCTTTCTCTCATCCACCTGCTGGCCTCCACCACTTGCTAATGTTACTGAATCTGTGGAAGCTCCGCGATAGCCAACACACGAAGTAACGAGTAACGACCCTATCTAAATCCCAGTAACGACTAACGCGTTCCTGATTTTGGCATAATAACTAGTTACCGTGCTCGTTACCACAATAATAACGTAGTTACTGTAACGCGTTACTTAATAACGCGTTAGTCCCAACACTGGTAATAAGCGAATGAATAATACAGAAAACAGAGATTGGAGACGGGAAACTGTTCTTGAAGTACAGAGAGAGAGAGAGAGAGCTAGCTGTGCATGAAGTGTGATTTTAATAGTCGTGGAAGCAAAACAGCAAAATTCATGACGACATTGATCAAATGTGAAGCGCAGTTTGCTGCTTCTTTTGCTGCTGGCTCGGTGAATTTTGGTTGGAGAGACAAAACCTGCAGCTCAGAATCAGCGCAAAAAGACGTAATCACAGCGTGGACCGGACGCATCAGGATCGCTAAGCTGAGAAAGCCGAGAAAGACAAAGCTGATTCTGATGCGTTGGCTCTGTGTTTACGTCTTTGTGTGGAGTCCGTGTACCTGCTCTCATTTGCTGTTTGGTTGTTGTTGAAATGGTTTTGTGAGCTTTAATCTGAGAATCTGGCGTTTCTGGCAAAACACAGTTATATTTAAAAGTCGATTCAGGATTTAATGAATTGATATCGCTTTATTCAAGCTACTCACCTCCCACTTCCACCTGCACTTTCAACTGGACCACGGCCAATCAGAGAGGTCCCGCCCCTTACTATCTCTGATTGGTTTAGTCCACGATAGGGGCATAATGTGTGTCTGTTGTTGACCACAGGGAAGGTTGCAGATTTTTTATTTTTTATTTTTTTGCTACCCGAACATTTGGTCGCACAGGTGCAAGCAAATATATTTTTTAGTCGCACCACTGAAAAATTTGGTCACATTTGCGACCAAATTGGTCGCACTCTAGAGCCCTGCATTAAGGGCATGTAAAAATTAGAGATGGACCGATCCGATATCACGTATCGTATCGGTTCGATACTGACGTAAATTACTGGATCTGATATCGGAGAGAAATAAAAAATGTAATCCGATCCATTAAATTTCAAAAAAGCACCTCACAAAACTTGCGACATGGCGTAACTCGGCTCATAACCGTAGCACGTCGGAGCAGTGTGCTCACGTGATAGAGCGGCTGTGTGTATTTGTAGCCTCGCTACCAATCCGGCATTTCATCTCCGAGGAAGTTATCCCAGAGAGAAGTAAAGCAAGTGTGTAAGTTCGTCTCTGAATGTTTGTAAAGCATTCCTGCGATGGAACATATATGGAGCGACTGCCTCTTCTCTCCCCCTCCCTCTCCTGCTGCTACTTCAGTCATGAAATCATGATCAGCTGATCGGCTTTTCTGTCGCGAGTCCATCTCTCTTGTTTGTTTATTGCCCACTTCGCGCCAGAAAGAGGAAACCAGCAGCTGAACAACAGCAGCACGTTTAACCTTGATAAGCTGTTGTTAGAATTTATTTAATATTACTTTCTACACCAGGATCCTTTTCTAGCTGACGGCTGGTAACTGTGCAGGGGCGGATCTAGCAAAGTTTAGCCAGGGTGGCCGATAGGGCATTAACAGGGAAAAGGGGGCACAAAGACATCCTTTTCTTTCTTATTCTCATTTAAAATGTCTAGATTTTAATAAATAATTATCTGAATCTTACACCCAAAGTTTTAATCTGATGTAAAATGTATAGAAGTCCATGACTGTATATAGTAACTAAGCCTAATATACCCTAGTAAGCTTTACTACTTTTTCCTTTGGGAAGGTACCATCTGTGCAGTCTGCAATTCTGTTGAAGAAAGATGTTGAATCTATTTAATTATTCTTGAAAAATAATTGATTTCTGTGAATCTTTTTTCACACTGCATCAAATTAAAGTTGATTATGTTGATTAAGCATCATGAAGTGGAGGGTGGGTGATTCCCTATCTATTTTTTTTTTTTTGCTGGGAGTTTTAGAGCCCTATTATTTAGGTTACTTACTCCTTAAAATACCAGAATAGGGAGGATGGAGTAGGATTAAGTGTATTAGATTGATCACTATTACTGAACTATGAAATATTTGGGTGCTGTGTATTTTTTGCATACAGGTATAACAGAATAGCTTTAGTGTTTTGTTTTTTAACTTGAGTATGAACTTATACAAAAACAGCAAGATATTTTAAAAAAAACAGTTCTGTTGATTAAAAAATACACTATATCGGATTCATATCGGTATCGGCAGATATCCAAATTCATGGTATCGGACATAAAAAAGTGGTATCGTGCCATCTCTAGTAAAAATATAAACATAAGCTCTTGGTTCTATGGTAGGTCTTAAAGGGGTAAAAGATGAAGTACTGATATATATTTTATGCAAAACTAACTGAACCTTGTGCTATATTAATGTAATGTAATATTCATGTAATAATACAATGCCTACATTGTAGAGGGTGACTTTGCCTCTAAAGAGGAAAATGGGCAGGGAAGAGGTTAAAGTGGGATTCAGCAGGATTCAACCCTAAAATCAGCTGTAGTGGCTCAGTGTGGGGAAAAGAGTCACAGCTCACAATCATTTCTGTTGAGAGCTCCAGTCGATGTTCTTAATGTACAGGCTGTGATCAGCTGACCTGCTGCTCTCTGTGGATGTACACAACTGAATTCAACCAGATGTCTGCAGATGTTTCATGAGTTGTCCTGGCTGATTTCCATCCTCTACACCAGGGGTGTCAAACTCAACTGCACAGGGAGCAAAACTCAAGGCACACTTTAGGTCGCGGGCCAAACAAGATAAACATTTATTGAACACTAAAACCATGTTTTTTAAACAGAAATATGAATAAAAACAGACAGGAATTTTATTCCAGAATAAATAAACTTAAAAAATCAACTTTAACTTTAAATGTTTTGATCTTCATAAAAATATATCCTGTCAAAATTATGCAAGTTAGAAATATGAACATGCTGCAAAAACCCCAGAAAAAATAAATGAAAACATACACAAGGTTGGAGCTGCATGTAGACGGAGCTGGGGCATTGCTGCAGGAATGGAACTAATAAACTGTGCAGGCCATTCAGTGTCGTACTTTGCCTTGAGTGTACCATTACACTGCAGCTCCATCTGAATCTGCACAGGTGCAGTTTCCACGTAAAGAAGAAGCTTGAAATTCTCTTTTTGTGCTTCACAGTCACCAAAGCGCCGCGAACTCAGTGCGCTCAGTTTATCAGCAAAGTGCGCCGACTTGGTTCAACATTACTTGGCAACAGGGAAAGTGAGACAGGTTGCACTGGTGCATTTGTGACAGCTTCACTTGAAATGCCTTCACTGCATCATACATGCCATGTCCATTGTTAAATCTCCCAATTCTTTTGATCTTTGGGCTGAAGGAAGGACAATACTCTGTGTATAAATGCTCAATCAACAATCTTTTATTCCATACAATTCAACACTTTTGAGCATAAACCATCCGGAGGGGAGATGAGCGCGGGAGGGTGTCCGCCTGATCTCGAAGCGTCTGAGTGTTTCTCACATTCTTATAGCTTCAGCCCCCCTCCACCTAGTCATAAAACCTAAACATTCACATTCTTTCTCTCTTAAGTGACGGCCTTGGCTCCCTGTTTTATCTCCTCCTGATGAGATGGGGCAGAAAACCTCTCCGGTATGCTCTGTTCTCTTCTAATCAGACAAATAAGGCCATGACTCTCTGAAAACAGTATTTCTTATACCTCAGCAGTATAATGCATCATAAAACAATATCACTCATTCACAATAAATCAGCAGTCTAATGTAATACAAATCAGTTTAATAACTGTAATAGTTGTCACCTTCTTCAAAGTCAGGAGAATAATGCAAACTAAAACTACATAATAATTTCACTATCTTTAATTAGGGGTATAACGTGGCATAAGATAATATAATAATCTCACACCATGAACTGACAGATTTCTTTGCTGAGCTCAAAAACTCTATTGAGAACTTTTTCCCAACTCAGCCAACGGAACTCTGTATGATAAGGATGTCACCAAACTCTGAATCATAGAAGGATGAAATTGATGGTGATTTAAACCTTTAAACTCAGATAAAATTTACGGTTTGTGTTACAGTGATCGTTACATGCTCCATTTATAGGACTTTACCACACAGCCTGGTGTATGATGCAGGATTGGATTTCATGTGTTACTGTTTAGGCTCAAATCAATTTAGTCTTTGAAGCCCGCAGTGATGAAATAACTCCCCTCAAATGACTTAAACCAAAAGTAACAAGCCTGTGTTGAAAATGTAAGGAATAGAAAATACAGATTTTTTTTTTAATGTAGCGAGTAAAAGTAAAAAAAACGTCAGGTTACAGTCAGACTCTGACATCATCCTTCACTGAACCAAGCTAGTAACTGTTACATTTGATTTATTATTATCGAATAAATTAGACAATTATAGAAATATATAATAGGAAACAAACAGGAAATATAAAAAAGTACAGACCTGGTAAACATTTATTACTATTCTGAGTGTGTTAGCATTAATATTTGTGTACAAGCAGGAGAGATGGGCATGATTTTAGAGTGTTTGAACAATGATTAATTATCTTTAACAGCAGGTTGGATGTAATGTGTTACTACTACCAGTAGGTGGGGATAAGAGACCTTTAAGGTGTTTGGTGCCACACTCCACCTTGAGGTTTAAAACTAGTGTTAATGGAGGGAGTTTGAAGCTTCAGTTTGTTTAATGACTGCATTTCACTCACTGCCTCTGCTTGTATCTCTGTCACTGCAGGACCAACGTGGACCGAGAAGTCAGCGCTCTCAGGAGGCCGACAAACCTCACAGAAGAAAGAGAGAGAAAAAAAACACCTGTGACGAGTGTGGGAAGGATTTTACCTGGAAGTCTAAACTAAAACAACATCAGCTCATCCACACTGGAGAGAGACCGTTCAGCTGTGACTTGTGTGGAAAGTCGTTTTCCTGGAAGAATGTCCTAAAAAGACACCAAGTCATCCACAGTGAAGTTAAAGCTTACAGCTGTGATCAGTGTGGCAAAGCTTTTACTCAAAGTAGCAACTTACAGAGTCATCTAGTTACCCACTCTGGAGTTAAGGCATACAGCTGTGACATCTGTGGAAAAACCTTCAGCCGGGTATGGAGCCGAAATATACACCTACGCATTCACTCCGGAGAAGATGTGTACTGGTGTGATCAGTGTGGGTCATCCTTCACCACTGCAAGTCAGCTTAAAACACACAAACGAGTCCACACAGGAGAGAAACCATACAAGTGCAGACACTGTGACAAAAGCTTCTCACATTCAGGTCATCGTAACAAGCATGAACGTACACACATGGAAGGAAACTACAGCTGTGAGCAGTGTGACAAGAGCTTCAGTAATCTCAGTTCATACTCTGCACACAAACGATCCCACGTTACTAATAAACTGTTTCACTGTTACCACTGTGCCAAAACATTCACTTCATTATCTGCTCTGTGCAAACATCAGCGCGATCACGCAGGGCTGAAACCGTTCCCATCACAGGATCAGAGTGAATCTGAAGAGAGAGAAACATCCTCTGGTTTCAGAGTCCAACTTAAAACCCTGGAGATCAGGCTCCACAGAGTTCAGGTCGGCTCTCCTTAAGTTTAAGTTAAAGTTCTAATGAGGCTATGAATCAAACTGTTCCTATAGTTCAATGTTAATCTTTATAAATTGTTCTTCTGTTTGTGTTCAGTCGTTACCTTTTTTTTCCAGTGGTTGGATGAAAAATCAGTTTCCTGTTGTTCAAGTTTTTATTGAATGTATTTTGTTAAAGTTCTTTTTGTTTAACTTCTTAAATAAAGTTTTTAAAAAAAAAGTTAAATAAAGAATTGTTTGAACGACAAAGATTTTGAGCCATGATGTCATTTCCTGTATTTCAGAGTAAAGACTGAAGTGACAAATGGAAACATGTTTACAGTCATGGAATAAACACTGATGGGTCATCTGTAGGAAGTACTATTGCTGACCTGACAGACTCGACCTTGTTTACAAAGAAAGAAAGGAACTGATGACATGTGTCAGCAGAGGCTTTCAGGGTTGTCTAGAGTAGAGCTGATAGTCTTAAAGAGAACACGGCGATTATGACAATTTAACACAATGACCTGAGAAACATTCTTTTAACATTTCAAAAGAAACCTGCAATTTGTCTTTCTTCCACTTTCACTCTGCTCTCCTACACTGACGCCTGACTGCTTGAGTGGATTCATTTAACCAGGGCTGTGGAACACGTTTTGGGCGCCTGGTTTTTAATGGGTTCACAGGGTTTAGGGTCTGAGTACAGGTTTCCTGGAACTGCAAAAGCAGCTCATCTGGGGTGGATCCAGTAAGTAATCTAAGGCTATTCATCATCTCTCCCCTCAAAACAGGACTACAACAGTTCAAAATCAGGACTACTTAGGACTTAACCAAAACAGAACCAGAAACAGCTGGGGGAGCAGCACAGCAAAGGACTCATCCAGACTGGAAAAACGAATCGGGAAGGCTAGCTCTGTGGTCGGCATGAAGCTGGACACTTTGGTGATAGTGGGAGAGAAAAGGACATTAAAGAAACTGCTGGACATTATGGAAAATGCTGGGCATCCTCTGCACATGCTCGTAAATAATCAGAGGAGCCTATTCAGCGACAGGTTGCTTCTCTCAAAGTCAAGAACCAACAGGCTTAAAAACTCCTTTGTCCCACACACCATCAAACTGTTTAACTCCTCGTTGGAGGGGAGAGGGAGGGGAAACAGGAGGACAAAGGCGAGTGGGAACAACTGAGCTGTAGTGCCTTTTCACTGTGCAATATTTGCAATATTTTTTTATATTTGACCTTTTTTGTGGGGCAAATAATATTGACACCAGTCATTTTGAGTTTTTCTGAAATGATTCTGTTGTTGTCTACAAAATATTAAAAAAATTAAGCTTTAGGGAAATCCTCTGGTTTAAAATCCTGTTTTAAAAAAAGCACTTGGGACAATTGTGGTGGAGACAGCTTTTGTTATAATATCAATAATATTTTTATGAATATGGGATACTGTTACATGTTTGCATAGACTTTTGTGGAATATGGAGACACTCCTGGCATTATATGAGCAAAGTGAAACTCATTTTTTAGGGTTCATGGAGATGAGTGTGAAGATCCAAACAATCGCTGTCAGTGATGGAGAAGCTTTGATGAAAAAATTTGGTAAAAAGTTCACCAGCATGAAGGAAATGAAGTTCTCAAACTTTCCTTAGGAGGACCCCAGCACGCCTGCTTAAAGAAAAGTAAGTGTGCTGATGTGGATGCTTGCAGTGACTGCTGTATAGAGGCCATCACATGAAACATATCAGTGTCATAAATGTTAGTTTAGTCACGTGTTTGTTTATTATCCTTATTGTTTTATCTGGGACTGTTTGCAAACATCTCAGAGAGAGGAGACACCAGCATCTGAACAGAGACTCAAACCAGCAACCTGCAGCTCCCTGCTTGGCTGCTCCAGTTTTCTCCTCTCTCATGTTGCCCACCAGTGATTTCTAGCTGCCCACCCACACAGCAGGCTAGAATATGCACTGAGCCTCAGCACCATGGTTGCAATACTTGGACATGTTTTCTTTATTAAATAATGAACCAGACCCCAAAAAGTAAACAGCTGTTATTGCTAGGCAACGGGAGCAGCATTTGGTGATGCAGCACCTGACATTCCTGACCATGTGGGCGGAGCATGCATGGAATGGAATGTTTTGTAGAACTGTGCAACACAAGCACTTAGTTACAGCATTTTTCATTTTATCCAGACACAGCTAGAGACACATCTACAGCAGCATCTCTGTGCAGGACAGACGACGGTTGAAGAAAAAAACACATCGAAAACTTCACTTCTCTACAAAACTTTGGTTCCTTTGTTTAAAAGGCCAAAATGAATCAAGGGAGATCGAGAAGAGGATTGGTGAGTGCGTCACCATACAGTACAGAACAGTCTGAGCTGATTAAACTACGAGAAGAATTTCAAATAATACAGGCTGAAAATGTCAAATTAAAAGAAGTGGCAGAAGAATCAAGAGAAGAAGCTAAAAATTCAAAGTTTGAAACCGAAGTAGTATTGAAGGAATTACTGCATGTGGGTCTAAAGCTTAAAGGAGAGAAGATGGGAAAACAACAAGCAGAAAATGAGAATGAAAACATCAAGAAAGAACTGTTGGAAGCTCAAAAAGCATTGCAGGAAGAGAAAAGCACAGCACAAGAAGCTAAAAATAAATATCAAACTGCAAAGAAGGAGGCAGAAAATGTGATGCAGGAATTACAGGAGGTGCAGGAAGCTTTTGAAGGGGAGAAAAGGAAAATGCAGTTGGCAACACAAGAAGCTGAAAATGTAACGGCTGAAGCTGAAATACTCAGGAAGGAATTACTGCATGTAAAGCAACAACTTGAAGAGGAGAAAAAACGTAAACATGAGGCAGAAAATGAGATTGAAAATATGAAGAAAGAATTGTTGGAAGCTCAAAAAGTGTTGGAGGAAGAGAAATTTAAAATACAGGAAGCAAAGAAAGAAATGGAAAATACAAAGAGTTTCACTCAAAACATGAGGAAGAAGTTGCTGGAAACAGAGGAAGAAATAGAAAAAGAGACACATGGAAAATGGGAGGCAAAACAGGAAAGTGAAACTCTGAAGAAGAAACTGATGAAAGTGCAAGAAGAACTTGCAGAAGAGAAAATTGAGTTGAAGGTATTCAAGAAAGAAACGACAGCCTCTGAGGTGACCAAGAAAGGCTGCAAAGATGCACTTAAAGAAATGCAAAAGCACAAAAAGGAAGCTAAAGAGCTCCTGAAACAGAAAGTCAAACTGGCCAAACAGCAGCTGAAAGAAGCATTTAAAGACGCCGAGGAGCAGCTAAACAAAACCTTAAAAGAGCTGAAGGCAAAAGAAAAAGAAAAGAAAGCCGAGGACAGGAGTGGATTCTGGAGCAGACTGCTGAGAAAAAACTGACCCAGCAGCATCAAGTTTAAGGAGAGCAATAGTTTCTTCCTCCTTCCCCCTCTCTCAACCTTTCTTTCACAAAAATCCCCCCAAACTTGACTTGGGACGTTTGTTTGTTTTTAAAAACTCTATTCTGAATACATGTACTGAAATACACAAATAAAATTGCCATAACTTGACCTCACGTTGCCGGCTTCTTTTCTTGTGTGTCTGTGGATGTAAAACAGTAACACACTTTCTGCTCTGTGTGTTTTTAATTGTAAATAAATGCAATATATCTTCATTTTAAAAAACTTCTGCTCTAAATCTTTTTTTAGCAAAATGCTTTTTTTGCCCCTTCCTGATTTCTTATGTTTTAACATGTTTGTTACATTTACATGTTTCCGATTTCAAGTGTTAACACAGATGGTCAGAGACAGAGGTCTGGACAGCTCTTTCCCTTTATTTGTATTTATTCAGGTTATTTTTATACTCAAAAATCCATCCACAAGCTTCAACGCGTCCAGAACTCTGCTGCCCGTATCATCACCAGGACCCCTTCTATCCACCACATTACTCCTGTTCTGCAGCAGCTTCACTGGCTCCCGGTCAAATATCGTATCAATTTCAAAATACTCTTGTACACATTTAAGGCTATTCATCATCTCTGCCCTCCATATCTTTCTGATCTGGTTAAGATCACCGCCCCATCTCGTTGTCTCAGATCTACTTCTTCCCTTTCACTCTCCGTCCCCTCCCCCCGTCTTGCCACCATGGGGAGCAGGGCTTTCAGCTGCTCTGCTCCACGACTCTGGAATCCCCTACCTCCTGATTTAAGAAATATCTCTTCCTTCTCTCTCTTTAAGTCCCAACTCAAAACTCACTTGTTCAAAATAGCTTATCCCACATAACCTCTCCACTCTGCTCTTTTAAATTAGTTTATGTCTTATGCTTTTACGATTGTGTAAACTGCTTGTTTTTATGTTGCTTTTTATTCTAATGTGTACAGTGACCTTGAGTGTTTTGAAAGGCGCTTTCAAATAAAATGTATTATTATTATCTTTGAAATATCTCAGTGTGACACTGATACTGTACATGAGTGTGGTAGGTTTTGAAAACAGCATCAGCAGAGTACACAGCAAAGGGGAAAGGAACAATTGTTCCTTTCAAATTTTATACAAAACATCCAATCCTGGATCATATCCATATCCACTTAGGATCGAGTGATCCAAATACACCACATTGTGACAATAACCACGGCATAGCAGCTGATGAGCAGCAGATAGATACTGCTCATGGCACCACTGGTGCAACTAGACTTGCAGTCAAGACTGCCAAAACCAAGACCAAGACCAGAGGGTATCGAGACCAAGACAAGACTAAGAACAAGTCGAGACCAAGTCGAGACGAGACCAAGACCAAGATGAGACGAAGTCGAGACGAGACCAAGACAAACAAAAGAGTCTTTAAACTGCAGCCAGATGCTGCTTCGTTTACGGGTGTCAGGCATATTTATGTGTTTTTGCTTTCACACAGCCCTCCTCACCACTGTCTACTGTCTCACTCACTGAGAGGACAGACGCACCCTCCACTTGACTGTCGAGAAATGCAGATCCAAAAGCAACAACATGGCAGGTCAAGAGACAACAGCAGTATCCTGAGCAGCGAGGGGTCCAGCAGCAACAGCAGTATGTGCAAAAGGCATCAGCAAGGAGAAAACACCATCATCATGACTGGATGGATGGAGATGCATTTCCAACAAGCTGCAACTTCACTGTGTGTGAATGCAAATTGAGAACACTGTCTGAGTTGGACATTTGTTACGTTTGGAGTGAAACGGCAATGGAAGAGACAGTGGGCGTAGATTTCGTTTTGGCATTGGTGGGGACCAATGACCAATGATTCAGGGTTATTTTTCCTTTTTGTCCGTGCTTCTTGATAACAAAAGGAGAAATGGACTTGCCTAAATATCCTCTTCTACATGCTTTTAAACTATTTAAAATTTAGGGGTTAGGGTTAGTTACTGTACAACATCTTCAGCTATAAAATCAGAAAACAGGGCAACAGCAAGATGGTTTTTATTTTTAAAAAAGGGGGAAAAAGCTTTATGATCAGTATAACAGGGAACAAAAAACAAAAATTCAAGCGTAGGCGTGAAGCCACTGAGGTGGTTGTTAGCGGGGGTGACGCGATGCTTCTGGTATGCATGAATTAATTAAACAGTCCAATAACTCCAGCAGTACTTATCTTGTCCTTTTTGGTCTTTGTTCCAAACATTTTAAGATAAAAGCGCAGCGGTCACAAACGTTTTGCCTTCTTATGATTAACAACACACCTGACGCTGATTACGTGCGTCCACCTTAAATACCTTACATAAACCTACCATACAGGAACTTAAAAAGGTGGAATCCTCAGTGGTGCTTGGTGCCACACCCTCAGGGACTTTAATGTTATATAAAAACACTGACAGCTCAATATCTGCCTCAGTCACTCTCCCTGATCCAGCTGAGTCACCAATAGGAAAAATCTGCTTTTCACAGGAACTTGGTAACAGCAATAAGAGAATACGTAGTTTATTCCAAGAAGATATTGTCTCTCTCCCATATATAACATCTTATTGGAACCGATATGTTCCAGATATCAAGTGGAAGACAGTCTGGATGGTCCCCCATAAATATTTGATTGTAAATAAGGTGAAAGAAGTCTCATTTAAAATTCTACATAAATGTTATCCAGCCAGTCACTACATGGTCAAATGTAAAAGGGACATAAATACTAATTGTACTTTCTGTGGGGATCATCCAGAAACTGTGACGCATCTTTTTTGGTACTGTTCTTTTACACAGAGACTCTGGAAGGAATTTAGCAGGTTTGTTATTGTCCATATTTTAAGGGAGTTTTCTTTACGATGGGAAAATGTTTTATTCTGTTTGTTTAAGTTCCCCAAGAAGTATTGTTTTGAAGGAAGGAAGGTTCAGGGCTGAAGCAATCAGCATCATGGGCTCATCCGGTTAGAATAAGAAAAAGCAGTCATCATTTGCAGGTTTTGTCGTTTTATTGTATAACAGGTAAAGGAAAGAAAGACACACATGGACTGCTCTCTCTAAAAAGGACATAAAGTATGATTTAAGTAACTCAAAATGATACATGAACTCAGGAGACTCAAAGAGAAACTCACCTCAGCTGCCGCCCCATGTGGGAGTGAAGAAAGAGTGAGGGGTAGGTGAGTGCAGTCCTTATATAACGAGTGACAGGTGAGTGCAATTAAGGCCAAGAACCACACCCAATCAAAGGTGAGGAAAAGAAACAAGGTGCATCTGGTGAAGTGAATGTGCTAGAAGGTGAGCCTTTACAACAGCCGCCCCCATATTTCTACTGAGAAATATGTTCAAAGGATTAAAGATGCTCTTTTTCACAAAGCGGGGGCAGAGGAATCAGACATGCTACAGGTCTAATATAGGTTCAGGGGGTCGACCTAGAGGTCGACAATGCAGGCCAGACAGTTCAGGGGGCCGACCATGTAGCCAGCGGTGGCGGCAAAGCAGGTCCAAATGCCAACCACGTGGGATGCAGCGGCAGGCCCAGACCTGCAGACCGTTGGGCAGTTTTGCAGGTGCTGGGGGCAATGTACGGGGCTTGGCAGAGGCAGGACCAGGTGATGCAGGAGCAGGCAGCGCCCTGACCACTGGCGGAATGGCAGCCACAGGCGGTGGAACTGGTGATAGTGGCACTGCCGGTGACGACATAGGTACTGCTGATGGTAGAGTATGAGGTGGGTATGATCAGAGCCTATGAGCAGTAGTGGAGCTGCTTTGTTAGTAAAGGTTAATGGGATACCTTGAAGATGCTTGTATCTCCGTTGAAGAGAGGATACGGGGTAGGTGTGGTCTGAAAGTGCTAAGTGACTTGTAGCGAAGGCATTATTAATTGTGTATGTTTTCTCTGGATGTGCGATGGGAGAAATCTGGAAACTTACAGAAGAACCTTTAATAGTTTCAACTTCTTGATGGACAGTTCTGAGTGATAATTTTTCAGCTTTCCCAGTTAGTTGGAGATGCTTAGCTGCAGATGTCAGAAGCATGGTACGTTGGGAGCCATCATCAAGTATTGCATATGTTTCCAGGGTTCTTTTGCCATTACGCAGGAGCACTTTCACAACCTTTAAAAGGACACTAGGGCGATCGCTAGGTCTATCAAAGTACAGTGTCCTCACTACAGGATTAGTTTCAGTTCTAGGTCTCTGATTCACCTCACATAGGATCTGTAGATGTCTATCCATGCAGGTGGCACATGCTTTCCTCAGATCACACTTCGCAGCCTGATGAGTTCTAGCACAACGCCAGCACCGTTTGTTTCTCTTTATCCAGTTTATTTTCTCATCCTTTGTCTTGTTAATGAACTCAGGGCACTTGCTAATGTGGTGTTCAGGTGAGCAGCAATATGCACATCTAGCCTTAGTCATTATGATGGGTTGTGCTGCCTGTACAGGATCGGATGCATTTGTCCCATGTAATATTGTTGTGAGTGGAGAGGTGTACTTATGGGCAGGTCGTGGCTGGTTAAAGGATGAAACAGGACTGTCCTTTCTTGGTTGACACTTGCACTCTATTTGCAACCAGGATGAGAACAAAGGTAAGTCATACATCATATCTCCTTGTTCCCTGTAAATGTGCCGTTTGAAGCGACTGGAATGCTCTGCGGGCAACTTTTCTAACAAGCGATCGACATGGGAGCCACAATCTAGTTCTGCACGTCCTTGTTCTCCCATAGTGCTAAGCAACCCAACTAAAGCCTGTACTCGAAGAGCAAAATTATCAAGGCTCTGACCATCACCTGCTCTGATAGGAGGCAGTTCCAGTATATTCTTTAGCTCTTTCAATGCCAGCTGTCTTGGTTGCCCATAACGCTCATCAAGGGCTTTGATGGCTTGAGTGTATGGGTCAGGAGCGTAGGAAAAGGCAAGAGCTAATCGTTTAGCTTGGTCTACTTTCAGATGATCGAGGAGGACATGATATTTAAAGTGCTCCGTCTCATGAGGGTCAAGCAGGTTAGTAAGGGCCATTCGTAACAGCCTATACTGGATTTCATCTTCTCTGGTAAGGTCTGGGAAAGAAGGACCCTCAAGCTTATACACATGTGTTCTAGTGCTAACAGGGTGACTAGAACTAGCAGTAATGGGTACTGAAGGGTTTTGTGCATGCAAACCATCAGATGTAGCTGGTTGCTGCTTTACAGGAGGGTGCTGCCTTGGTTCCGGAATGCAGACGAGAGGTTGAGCGGGGTCTTCATCTAGAGGAACAGCAGGTTGAACACATGAAATCTGGTGGGGACCTTGCAGTGGCGTGGCCAGGAAATTAAAAGGAGTCTCATCTGGTGTCGGAAAAACTGGTCTAGGCAAACCACTTGAAGGAACTGCAGCATCTAATATTGTTGAATTAGGGAAAGGAGGGCTAGCAGCCAGAACTGCACCAGAGTGACGGCTAACCTGGGGGGGCTGAGAGGGTGATTGACATGTTGCTGGATCAATCACTGGGAACTGCTCATGTTGCTGATGTGTTTGGGGAATGGCTTGTAAACCGCAAACAGAGGATTTGCTTTCATCAGAGACAGTGTGAATTGAAGATCTGGAGGAACTGCGAGAATGGGGAGGAGATAACTGAATCATGAATTGCCTAATCTCCCTCATTGTCATCAGGAGTTCCCTCATCACCTCATCTTGATTGGTGGGTAAAGGAGCAGGGGATGTCTCTGGTTGTCTTTCTGACTCTCCGACAGGATCCTGCAGCCCATGTGTGTCTTTGTCACTATGTTGGCATTCTGTTTGACTCTCTGTCTCACATGTAGCTCTTCTAGCTCCAGGGTACTGAACGTCATACTGCTGCAGGTAGGCAGGAGGTCGACTATCACGACCGGAACGTCTCAAATCTTCAGTCAATGGCTGCTGTGAATCCATGACGCTAACGCTACTCCGGCTCGGAGGACCATGTTTTGGAGGAAGGAAGGCCAAGAACCACACCCAATCAAAGGTGAGGAAAAGAAACAAGGTGCATCTGGTGAAGTGAATGTGCTAGAAGGTGAGCCTTTACAACAAGTATGAGAAATGTTTTTTATGATGAATTTGTTCATACTTTTAGCTACATTTTTTATCCATAAATGTAAGTTTACTAACAAAACACCATATTTCTGTCATTATTTTAAGGATGTGGAAATGTACATACAATCAATATCAGACTCCACCAACACAAAGGCTCTCAAAACAATATATGTATGTGTATTCTTATAATTGTTACCTTTTTCTTTTACTCTTGGCTTTTTGTGTTCATGTTCTGTTGTTTTGTATACTTCATCTGTTCGTATGTTGTATACTCATTGTTTATTAAATAAAGTTTAAAAAAAGAAAAAAAAAGAAACTTAAAAAGGTTACCTCTAGCGGCAACATGAGGTATCAACCCAAAAATGGCTCCTACAAAAATAATGTCTTCTTTCAACTGGGATTAAGATTGTCTCATTTCCAGCAGGTGGCACCACAGTCCTATAACCCTCACAAGAGCTGGGAGAAACACTAACGTCTGTAGTACAATCATCCAGCGACGAGAGGATCTGTGTTCCAGCCTCAAATAGTGCTCCTGGGTGATGACCGCTGATTGTTGACAGGTGTGTGGGCCAAGGGCGGGAGCCCACAGTGAGCTCCGCCCAGGCAGAGAAAGAGAGAGAGAGAAAACCAAACAACACATGTAGCCTTGTGGGGCCGGCCGGGCAGGCACGGAGACCATGACAGTTCGAAAAGCAAACACACTTGGTCGATGCTGAGAGTGGTCCTGTTGCTGAGGTTGGGGTCATCCTGTAATCTCTTACAAACTACCTCCAACGCTTCTGTGACCACTGAACGCTTCTGCTCAGGTGGTTCCGGTAATCCGCCATCTTGCGTGCTGTTTGCTCATACTGACGTACAAGCTTTAGGCAGTCCTTGCCAAAGTGGTTTAAAACCTCTTGATGCATGCTCAATCATTCAGGTAAGTAAATCCCCAAAAGTCGATTCTGTTCATTTACATACATTACATTTGCATGATGACTGAAACTAGCACCACTGAAGGGACAATGGGCTGAGAGGTCAGTTCCTTCATCATGATTATGCAAATTCTCATGACCATTGATCAGCAACCATTGATCAAATCCCACTGATCATTGGCCATGAATACCATTGACAGAGAGTTGAGGAATGGCTGCAATCACAGTATTGTAAGATGGTGAAAGATGTACTCTTAGGCCCTCGTGAGAATTTGCCTTGAGGGCATCTTCTTTCTTACTTCAAAACAGGTTCTGTACTTTTAATTTGTCAAGGCAGGTTAGTTTGAGTGACCTGTTTTTTCTTTTGTTGTATGTTCTGTTTGCTTAAGAGGAAATTCCTTCTTGCATTCTGTCAGTCTGCCCCAGGGCAGCTGTGGCTACAACTGTGGCTTGCCTCCACCAGTGTGTGAATGTGAGAGTGAATGAATAGTGGAATTGTAAAGCGCTTTGAGGGCCCCGAAAAGCGCTATATAAATGCAATCCATTATTATTATTATTATTATTATTATTATTATTATTATTATTATTAAGAGCAGTGGGTTGGGTGATCTCAACTATGTGTAACGTGACTGTGAAATATGAAGATTTACAGGTTGAACAAACATACACTGGCCTACAAATGTTTCCTCCTGTGACAAATGTCAATGCACTGTATGAAAATATATACTATATAAATATATGGAAATGTCGCATGATTTGAGAATGAAGTTACAAAAATGTCTGATAACCTTTGTTGCTCACTTTTACCCATCATTTTGAAATAAAATATCATTGTAGAGGATGAAGATGTTTTATCTAATCCAAAGACTGATATGATGCTTCTGTTGTCTTCACAAATTTAATGTGACAAATAAAAACACGTGCAAAGTCCAGACCTTAACTTGACTGTGGTGGAACCTTAAAAGATGTGTGAGTCATCGGGACCACGAGACAAAAACTGCATCCTGTAACTCAACCAGGGTTGCTCTCATGGTCACTAATACAGCAAGTCATTTGGTAAAGGTTAGAAAATAGGGGAAAAAAACCTTTAGTGCTTAGTGGCTGGGACTAGTTTGGGGCACCAACAAAGGGATAGTTTAGTGCAAACTATAATTTCTCCCCATCAGTTTTAACCAATCAGATAAACACAAATTCTCATATAAAACTTTGGGCCAACCAAGAACTGTACAGGGAGTGCAGAATCATTAGACAAATGAGTATTTTGTCCACATCATCCTCTTCATGCATGTTGTCTTACTCCAAGCTGTATAGGCTCGAAAGCCTACTACCAATTAAGCATATTAGGTGATGTGCATCTCTGTAATGAGAAGGGGTGTGGTCTAATGACATCAACACCCTATATCAGGTGTGCATAATTATTAGGCAACGTCCTTTCCTTTGGCAAAATGGGTCAAAAGAAGGACTTGACAGGCTCAGAAAAGTCAAAAATAGTGAGATATCTTGCAGAGGGATGCAGCAGTCTCAAAATTGCAAAGCTTCTGAAGCGTGATCATCGAATAATCAAGCGTTTCATTCAAAATAGTCAACAGGGTCGCAAGAAGCGTGTGGAAAAACCAAGGCGCCAAATAACTGCCCATGAACTGAGAAAAGTCAAGCGTGCAGCTGCCAAGATGCCACTTGCCACCAGTTTGGCCATATTTCAGAGCTGCAACATCACTGGAGTGCCCAAAAACACAAGGTGTGCAATACTCAGAGACATGGCCAAGGTAAGAAAGGCTGAAAGACGACCACCACTGAACAAGACACACAAGCTGAAACGTCAAGACTGGGCCAAGAAATATCTCAAGACTGGTTTTTCTAAGGTTTTATGGACTGATGAAATGAGAGTGAGTCTTGATGGGCCAGATGGATGGGCCCGTGGCTGGATTGGTAAAGGGCAGAGAGCTCCAGTCCGACTCAGACGCCAGCAAGGTGGAGGTGGAGTACTGGTTTGGGCTGGTATCATCAAAGATGAGCTTGTGGGGCCTTTCCGGGTTGAGGATGGAGTCAAGCTCAACTCCCAGTCCTACTGCCAGTTTCTGGAAGACACCTTCTTCAAGCAGTGGTACAGGAAGAAGTCTGCATCCTTCAAGAAAAACATGATTTTCATGCAGGACAATGCTCCATCACACGCGTCCAAGTACTCCACAGCGTGGCTGGCAAGAAAGGGTATAAAAGAAGAAAAACTAATGACATGGCCTCATTGTTCACCTGATCTGAACCCCATTGAGAACCTGTGGTCCATCATCAAATGTGAGATTTACAAGGAGGGAAAACAGTACACCTCTCTGAACAGTGTCTGGGAGGCTGTGGTTGCTGCTGCACGCAATGTTGACGGTGAACAGGGCCCTGTGCTTCGTACGTCGCTTACTACATCCAAGATCAAATGAAACATCCAAGACCAAATCATCGCGCTAACTCTGAGCTCGCTATTCCGGTTCCCCGAACACACCTGTTGTTGACGATTAGTTAAGCTGGATGAAGTAATGTGAGATCACTGGGTGGCCCAACAGGGGCTACGCATCGATAGTAGAAACATTGATCGGCAACCCTTTGATTGGTCGGCGAAAATGTCGAAGGAGCGCGCTCGGTATTTTTCGGCAGCAGAGCAAGAACTCTTGAGTGAGGGATTTCAGGAGTTTCAGAGTTTAATTAAAACGCAAGGGAACACTGCAACGGCTGCAAAAGCAAGGAGAGAGGGCTGGCAGAAAGTTGCTGACAAATCAAACTCGTAAGTAATTCAATAATAACAATAATAATGGAGTGGATTTATATAGCGCTTTTCAAGGCACCCAAAGCGCTTTACAATTCCACTATTCATTCACTCTCACATTCACACACTGGTGGAGGCAGCTACGGTTGTAGCCACAGCTGCCCTGGGGCAGACTGACAGAAGCCAGGCTGCCATATGGCGCCATCGGCCCCTCTGGCCAACACCAGTAGGCGGTAGGGTAGATTTATCATATCACACCATATTATCCAATATTATATTACATTATATTATGTTATATTATATCCCCTTTCACATTAGAGCCCCAACAGGACCCACTAGAACATGGGAACAAGTAAAAGTGAAATATAAGAATATTCTACAGAATGGTAATATTTATCACTTATATTGCTTTTCGTCTCTTGGAAAGAGACCCTGAAATAATCTGTTTGTTTGTTCATAACAGCAACCAAGAAAAGGGCAGAGCAAAAAAAAAGACAGGTGGTGGTCCTGCACCCCCTCGTCAACAAGTTGGTTAAGTAAATAATACCCTCACGGGAAAATCGATATCTCTCTATGAGCACACTGTCGCGCTGAGCTAAAGGATCCTGTCTGTCCCGCAATATACGCTGAATTCTGAAAACTCTCCTTATCCACCTTCGCTTTTATAGCCGTGGTCTCTCATCTTGATTACACGAAGTAATTTACAATTACTACTCTGAAATATGAATTACATCTGTAATAATCACATACATGTAATAGAATGTTAATAGTACATTTCCCTTTTTTAGGGAATGACCTGTATGTATCTGTGTGACATCAATAAAAGGATCAAGTGCTGCATTATCTTTAGTTACATTGATAATATTTATTTATGGTGAAACAGTGGTGGAATATCGCTGTTGCTTTCGTATGAATGACGCGGACATACCTGCGTGGCCGCGATCTAATCCTGTTTACATAAAGTAAACCTGCTCCCCAGCAGGTTTACGCTTATGGCTCTGTTGCTATGACAGCAAGTCCCGGATGGGCTTCGGGGAACCGAACGATCCAGGATCACGCGAAATCGTCAACAATCTCATCCAGCTAACTCACTTAGCGCGGTACGAAGAACAGGCCCCAGATCAAAACACTGACAGAATCCATGGATGGCAGGCTTTTGAGTGTCCTTGCAAAGAAAGGTGGCTATATTGGTCGCTGATTTGTTTTTGTTTTGTTTTTGAATGTCAGAAATGTATATTTGTGAATGTGGAGATGTTATATTGGTTTCACTGGTAAAAATAAATAATTGAAATGGGTATATATTTGTTTTTTGTTAAGTTGCCTAATAATTATGCACAGTAATAGTCACCTGCACACACAAATATCCCCCTAAAATAGCTAAAACTAAAAACAAACTACAAACTACTTCCAAAAACATTCAGCTTTGATATTAATGAGTTTTTTGGGTTCATTGAGAACATGGTTGTTGTTCAATAATAAAATTATTCCTCAGAAATACAACTTGCCTAATAATTCTGCACTCCCTGTACATGCCTGTGTTATTTTTTTAAGGTACATCCCTGTGCTCCTCCTCCTCTGTTCATATTTGGTAAATGGGAGAGGTAGTTCTTGGAAATAAAGTAAATAACATACATCAGGTTTGTTCAGTTGAGCTCTTGGTGTCATTTGAATGTTATCTTTGAAAGCACAGACATGGAATGGGAAGAAATATGTGAGTCTATTTTTTTTTATAACAGTATTATCCCATTATACAGTGGATATGAATTATTATTATTATTATTATTGTAAATAATTTATTTGACATCTTTTTGTATTTCGTTAACAGGCAAGACGGTCCTTGTGTCTGCAGGTACGCCATGACATTAACCACAGCATAATTTTGAAATGAAAATCTTTAATATATGTTTTTTGGGGTTTTTTTAGGAGCTGGTGGAACTGTGATTCTGACTCCTGCCATTCTGGCTTCACTGGGGTTCACTTCAGCTGGAATAGCAGCAGGCTCCATCGCTGCCAAACTGATGTCATATTTAGCAATCGCTAGTGGAGGTGGAGTTGTAGCAGGAGGTCTCGTAGCAACCTTGCAGTCCTGGGGTAAACTGAATAATTTACTATATATTATCTCTCTCTCTCTCTCTAAAAGCTTTGCTCATGTTGAATAAGCTAATAGAGCTAATAGTGTCTAACATGATTTCACTGTAGGTGCAGCAGGTATGTCATGGGCTGCCACTGCATTATTTGGCGGTGTTGGTGGAGCAGCGGCTTGGGTGCTCTCAACTGTGTGTAACGTGACTGTGGTTTATGAAGATTAACACGTAAAAAAACACAAACTGACCTACAAATGTTTTCTCCTGTGACAAATTTTAATCGCCTGGATGAAACGTTATTCTTATGTGTGAATGTCGAACACTGAGATTAAAGCATATTTTGAGAATTAAGTTACAAAAATGGTTCATAAAAATTTCATTCAGATTTTATCCATCATTAAAAACAAAAACAAAAAACAACTGATATGGTGCCTTTATTCTCTTCATTAATTCAATGTGAAAATTAAAAGTCATGCAAAAATAAGTGTTTCCTTGCTTTTATTGTAAACAACTTAATGTAAAGCACAGTAACAATACCATATGTTTCTATAGTCCATAAATCTATCACTCTTACAGAGCCACAACTCTGACGGGAGACTATGTAGGACAGGGGTGTCAAACTCCAGTCCTTGAGGGCCGGTGTCCTGAAACTTTTCCATGTGTCCCTGATGCAACACACCTGAATATAACTGACTGTATGCTCAAGTAAATTTGACTAAAATTGACTTACTGTTTCCCCAACCTCTGAGAGTATCATAGGTGTTGGCTGGACGTAGTGAAAATCTATCAGCATTTTGGAAACTGTTACACAAGACAGCTGAAAGAAAATGCCACAAACAAATCAACAAAACAGATGTTCAGTAATCTTTCATTGTTATCTTGGTCTCCTGGTGATGATGATAATCTGTGAGGTGACATTAAAATGGCCAGTCTTCATTTTAACTGTAAACTGAAAGAGAGAGAAAAACTAGAGATGCCAGTTATGTTCAGTTCTCACTGCACCCTTAAACCTGCCTTATCAGTATTCCATCTTTAAAGCTGTTTCGTCCTTGTATTGATGGCTAATAGTACAATTAGTTGCAATAATGCTTTAATACAATATTATAACTGAGATCACCTAAAGTTTAAAACTTTGTATTGTTGTAATAATTAGTTTAAAGTAAGACAATGAGGTAATAAACATTGCAAATGTTTAAATGATTTTTATTGAAGCTAATATAATTTTCTAAAGTGTTTGCAAAAACTGGTGGGAAAAAACTTTAGCAGAATAACAAGACTTCCAGTTGTGCCTAATAAATAGATATCACTTCAGTCCTGCTGATATCATAGTGTACTGTATTATTATCATCATAAGAACGCATAGCATACATTTTCACTGCTATACAGATGACACCCAACTTTATCTATCCATGAAGCCAGATAACACACATAAACATAAAGGCCTGGATGGCCTCTAATTTTCTGCTTTTAAATTTAGCTTTAGGCAGTCCTTGCCAAAGTGGGTTAAAACCTCTTGATGCATGCTCAATCATTCAGGTAAGTAAATCCCCAAAAGTTGGTTGTGTTCATCTGGACGTAGCGTTTTGTGGGAGAAACGTTTCATCACTCATCCAAGTAACTTCTTCAGTCTCAGCTGACTGCAGGTTTCCCCAATCTTATAAACAGTACATTTGCATGATGACTGAAACTAGCACCACTGAAGGAACAATGGGCTGAGAGGTCAGTTCCTTCATCATGATTATGCAAATTCTCATGGCCATTGATCAACAACCATTGATCAAAGCCCACTGATCATTGGCCATGAGTACCATTGACAGAGAGTTGAGGAATGGCTGCAATCACAGTATTGTAAGATGTTGAAAGATGTACTCTTAGGCCCTCGTGAGAATTTGCCTTGAGGGCATCTTCTTTCTTACTTCAAAACAAGTTCTCTACTTTTAATTTGTCAAGGCAGGTTAGTTTGAGTGACCTGTTTTTTCTTTTGTTGTATGTTCTGTTTGCTTAAGAGGAAATTCCTTCTTGCATTAGAGCAGTGGGTTGGGTGATCTCAACTATGTGTAACGTGACTGTGAAATATGAAGATTTACACGTTGAACAAACATACACTGGCCAACAAATGTTTCCTCCAGTGACAAATCTCAATATGCTGTATGAAAATATTAGTGATGGGATTTCCGGCTCTTATTAGAGAACCGGCTCTTTTGGCTCCCAACCGGCTCTTCAGGTTGTTTTGTTGCTTTAATTAATTTATTATTAACAATAATATAAAATTATGCACAAAAGGAATTACTAATGTAAAAAAAAGTTGGTTTTATTTATATATGTTTATATATAAGTATATGCGGTGGTCCTTAGAGACAAAACACGTAGAACCTCCAAAACACATTTCTAGCGTTAACTGAACTTCCAAACAGAGCTACCTAGATCACTTAAAAAATGTATTGGAAATCATCTTAGTCAGCATTGATCTTAAACAAGGTAAAATGCATCCTATACATAAGCAAATCAGTATCAACAATACAAAAGCAGGAATTAATATTTTCAAAAGAAGATGCCACCAAGGACCAGACAGTAACCAACCTATCCAGCCTTGTGGCGGATCTACTCCTGTCGTGCGATTCATTATGTATTTCTGCAAGTAAACAACTGAATGTCAAAAGTCGAACAAGAAGAATCATCATTCTCAAAAATCATATGTCACTACAATCCAACTGTATATAGACATATGTATTTAAACACATCAGTTGACTTTATTGTTTGTCCATGTGGCTCTCAGCTAGCTTCAAAGCTGCAGCAAGTCAACACCCTTCTTTATGACTCCTATCAACCCCCCAAATCTTCTCACTGTAGGCATCCTGTGGGGGTTAGAGTCAACTGGTGAATAATCTGCATTTACAACTCTTCTCCTGTCCTGTTGTCACCACAGAAAAAGCTTTGTAAAGGAAATTGGATCAAGTTGTTTTGATCTTCTTGGCTCAAAACCTCAAGTGTTCATGATGTAAACGTAGACAAAAACCTTCTCTGTTTACATCCTTCTTGCAGAAGACAAAAGAATAGGTGATGTTGCCATGTTCCATGGTAAATCTCCAACTTGGACTAATCCATTGTCCTTCATACACATAGGCAATTGGCCTGTTTCCAGTTCGTTTAACTAAATAATGTCCTGCTACAAGTCATATTCATGAGTCATGAGCTTCCCTCCCTCCAAGACATCTACAGGAAGCGGTGCCTGAGGAAAGCGGGGAGGATCATCAAGGACTCCAGTCACCCCAGCCATAAACTGTTCAGACTGCTTCCATCAGGAAGGAGGTTCTGCAGCATCCGGTCCCGTACCAGCAGACTGAGAGACAGCTTCTTCCACCAGGCCATCAGACTGCTGAACACGTCATAGACACCTCAGCTTCACTACTGGAACTTCAACATTATGCACTCCACACTGTACAGTAACGCCACTGTTTTGCACATGTCTCAACTCTGTATATTTTATTTTATTTATTTTATATATTTTATTTTACTCTATTTAATTTGTAAAATATGTGTACACACACACACACACACACACGTAGAAAAATATTTAGTATACACATCCAGAAATGCATATACTATTATATATTGTACATATATTTATTAGTTTCAGATGTAGCCATTCTTGTATTTTGCTTGTTTACATTATTGTATTTTGCACAACTCTGTTGCTTGTGAAGCTCGCACACAAGAATTTCACTCACATGTGCTGTACCAATGTACCTGCACATGTGATGTGACAATAAAAGTGATTTGATTTGATTTTGATATTCTTTAAGTCAGATGAGCAGGTCTGTCTTACCAGAGCAGTTCACCTTCCCAGCTACTGGTGAATCAACCTTCCATTCAGGTTCAGAGCAGTTGAAAAGTTGGCAGTGTTCCTGGATGTGTTGCTAAAGCAACCAAACAAACTGTCTCGCTCTCAGTGATGCTATATGGCCACAGTCCAGAAGAATGTGTAGCCAGTGGCATCACAAGCATAACCATTGGTCTCGTTCTTTATGTGAGCGGTTGTGTTCTTAAACTGCCACCAGTAGTTGTTGAAAACCCATGGGTGTGGTTTGCTCTGTTCCAGTGCGCTCCCTGTCATCCCACTCAGGGTCCACAGGCTCAAGAAGATGCACAGCACATTCCCAGCCATTCTGATGAGTACCTGTGGCTCAGTTGGTTTCTTCACCGGATTGAGACGAGGGGCCCTGGAGGCTTTCCCCACCCTTTGTTCCCGGTCTTCCTGCCACTTACTCCGAGCTGGCCTGGATGTGTGTCACCTTCTTGCAGTGCGCTTGATGTATCCAAGTGTTCCTTCCAGCAATCTTCACTGCTGTGGTCGTTGTCAGCAGCACCCGATAGGGACCTTTCCATCATGGACTGGACCAGCACTTCCTCTCCATGGCCTTATCAACATCCAATCTCCAGACTTCAGACTCTGCTCCTGCAGAGAAACAGAATCATCTGGCAGATCATTTGTTCTCATGATTTCTTTACTTTTAAACATTTTCAAGCATCTAATCTGCTAATATGCTCTCTCTTCTGCTTTTCTATCATCACTACAGAAGACTAGAACTCTAAATGCTCTAACATGTATAATCTCAAAGAGTCAGACCATTCTCTGCTGGAGTAATCCTCATGTACTTATTCTATACAGTCTAACCATGTCCTGCCTGTCTTCCTAAATCTTAACTTTACTGTTCCATTAGTTCTCTCTGCCTGCAAAAAGTTTTTTTTTTAAAAGAGTATTTAATAGGAGGACCAGGCTTCTACCTTTCTACCTTTAAAACCCGCCACCAGCCAAATGGCTGGTAGGCTTTTAGCTAAGCTTTAGCTTCAGCCAAGTGGAAGCTAAATTGGCTAGTCATTCATATGTATATTAGGTTGTTACCTGGGAATTCTGGAGGGAGGGGAGTGGGGGTGTGTGATTGAGGGCGTGGGGGAGCTGCTAAAAGCTGTGCACAGTCACCAACTTGGAGTGTTTCAGTTTGCCGTCTTAGGGAGGACATTTTTACAAATAATAATAAAAAGTGAGTGAGTACATTCCAACATTTTCAGCAATCACTCACAATCCTGGCACTGCCATGGTATCTGTAGTCTGCATTTACCTTGGCTTGGCTTCCTGATCAATTGTCCACTACCAAAAGGAAGCAAAGCCCTGTGATCACACCCTGTTTTGTTGTAAAGGATGACAGGGCTTGATCAGTCATCCATTGTGGCATCAATGTGATCACACCTTGTTTTGTTGTAAAGGGTGACAGGGCTTGATCAGTCGTCCATTGTGGCATCAATGTGATCACACCTTGTTTTGTTGTAAAGGGTGACAGGGCTTGATCAGTCGTCCATTGTGGCATCAATGTGATCACACCCTTTTCCCATCAAAGACTCGGTGCAGTTTCCTGCAGTATATTGCAAGTAAACCGGACAAGTTTGGGATCAAGTTTTGGGTGGCCTGCGACCTAAAATCCAAGTACATTTGCAATGTCTTCCCATATCTTGGCAAGGACCCCAATCGTCCCACTGGGGAGAGACTTTCTGAAAATGTAGTAATGAGGCTGATGGAACCATTCCTAGACAAGGGCAGAAATGTTACCACGGACAATTTCTTCACATCGCTTTCACTTGTGCAAAAACTTCTTGGACGGAAAACCACCATCCTCAGCACAGTCAACAAGATTCGCAGGGAAATTCCTCAATCCACTAGACAGACAGATCGCAGTGAATTCACCACTCAGGTATGTTGCAGGTCTTTTGTGGTTCTATGTTTATGTGTTTCATTGTGTGTAAAAGGGCTATGGAAATAACAATTTATCTTATTTCTTAGGTGTTTTCAACCTCTGCTGCCACGTTGACGGCGTATGCGGCCAAACGGAAGAAGACAGTCTATAGCAGCATGCACAGCGTGGTTCAGACTGATAACACTACCAAAAGGAAGCCAAACACTGTCACCCTTTACAACAAAACAAAGTGTGGCGTGGATGTGATGGACCAGATGGTTCGGGAGTACACTGTCCGCAAAGGAACACGGCGCTGGCCAGTTGCCGTGTTTTATAACATGATTGACATGGCAGCACTGAATGCACATGTGCTGTATCAAGCATGCACCGGGACGAAGGAAAGACGGGTGGACTTCCTGGTGGAGCTTGCAAGAGAGTTGGCTCACTCTCATGTAGCTGCGAAGAAGGCAAGAAAACAACAGTTGCTTCGGACACAACCCTCCACACCGAGCCCTGGAAAAAGAGCCATGTGTCAGGTCAAACACAATTGCAAGAACAATCATGCCACTGTGCGATGTGTTCACTGCAACAGATACACATGTGGTAAATGCAGACTACAGATACCATGGCAGTGCCAGGATTGTGAGTGATTGCTGAAAATGTTGGAATGTACTCACTCACTTTTTATTATTATTTGTAAAAATGTGTACAAATGGTTGGTTTTTTGTACTGTTTTTATCAATAAATCTCAGCAACAAAGGACATACACCCATGTGTGTTGATTTCTCCCTAAGATGGCAAACTGAAACACTCCAAGTTGGTGACTTTTGGAGATTTATTTCCCTGGATGATTGAGAATGCATCAAACTGAAACACTCCAAGTTGGTGACTGTGCACAGCTTTTAGCAGCTCCCCCACCCCCTCAATCACACCCCCCCACTCCCCTCCCTCCAGAATTCCCAGGTAACAACCCAATTTACATATGAATGACTAGCCAATTTAGCTTCCACTTGGCTGAAGCTAAAGCCTAGCTAAAAGCCATTTGGCAACTCTCCGGGTTTTATAGGTAGAAAAGCCAAATGGCTGGGCTCTGGGCCTTCCTAGTGTAAATGAGTTGTAATCAGTTTTTTAGCAGACCATCTATTTATAACCAGATGGCAAAATATCACTTTCTTATCAGTATAATAATGCAGTGAGAAAATAAATCCAAATAATTTATGCTTACAAGTAGAATTTGTATCATGTGCGACACTCAGTGTGTCTGACTTCACTTCAAGCTTTGGTGATCGCTTTATTTCTGCCAGTTATAGAAACCAAATATGTCAGCTTTGGTACTCAATTATATAAAAATAATGATACATGTCTTAGTATTTTCAGATAACATAAATAGAATAATAAAATATAAACAAAATAATAAAAATAACCAGAACACAACTTTAAAATGCTTTTCATTATTAGGGCTTTATTTAAAGTTGCACAATTTGACAGTGTTCATGTGTTTTGTAATAAAACACCACAGCATTACCAGCACTCACATTTCAGCCAAGCTTTACTGAAGCATGGCGCTGATACTATTGCAACTGTTTCCAATTGGCAGCAGTAAATATGTCATTTATTACTATTTTTTTTCTTTCTGATTATCATAATTTCCTGGTCTCAGATGAGAGCAGCCACCAATCCTCCAACAGCCCCTCCAACAGTACCCACGGCTGCGGTGGCGGCCCCAGACAGACCTGCCATACCTGCAGAGAGAAAACAGGCTTCAGAACACCAGACAGCTGATCGAGCAGTTAGATGAAGTAACTGAGCTGCAGAGGAGAGGGGGAGGCTTTATCCTACGACGGAGTATTAGAGCCACAAGAAAAAAGTTGTTGATATGGACATTACTGTTTGAACACAAACTGCCACATGCGCTATATCCGCTAAAGAAAATTCCTTATTTAGATGAGTTAGTGAAACAAACTGATCAGCCGTCTTGTGATACAACATTCATCCTCTTTATTGCACGAGGATGTAACCATCGATAACCTCGCATCTGTCCATTACCAGCTTTTTGTACAACCTAACACTTATCACCACACTGTGTTTATGAGCTTAAAGAAAAATCATTTCTTTCTTTCTTACTAAAACCGATTCTGAAGCACAATTTCACAAACTCTGATGACATACAGTAGCAACCGTGGGAGCTTTTCTTCAGACACTTGTAATCTCCACATTTCGACTTTATTCTCAAAATGATTGATAATATTTTTTCTTTACGTGGACCTAATAGTCCGTCGTATTATCCTCACTGCAGCACAGTCACATGTTATTGTTTCTGGGATCTTTCAGGTTTATAATAAAGGTTTTTGAGTAATCACTGGTAAAATATTTATTTATTTATTTTTACCTGCTGACTGCAAAACAGCCACTGCACTTCCTGCTGCCACTCCTCCTCCATTGGCCACAGCAGCTGCAGACATCATGCTTGCAGCGTAGGAGCCTGCAGCTATACCAACTGAGGTGAAACCTGCAGCCCCCAGGACAATAGGAGCAGAGACCACTGCTCCACCTGACAACAGGAAGAAACACCTGGTTACTGATCATCAGGATGTTTTAAAATGAATACATGTATGATATGTGTGACTTCACCTATGAGTGTTAGATGTAAAAATACATCAATAAACAAAGAGGTTTGTTACCTGCTCCGATTGCGATCGCTAAGCCTGTCACTGAAACATAAGAAAGAAAGGGAAAAAAAAAACATCTTACCAAAGCTCAGCCTGAACTATTTAGACATTTTCAGTGATGCTACAATCATGAACTTATATGATGTAGAGATGATTTGAAAAAGGCAGCTGTACTCACACAGACCCATTGTTGCACTCAGGATCAGGAGCCTAAGCCTGGACTGTGTTGGACGACTGGACTTATATAGGAGTGTGAGGATCAGCTGTTTTCCCGGAAAATGAAACTCTTAGAATGGGCGTCACTGGGTCTGTGATGTAAATAAACTTTCTTTAGTCATCATGGAACAAGTGATTGTGAGGTTGGATCTCAGGGGTTTGACATATTTACTCATTTATTTAATGCCATCTTTATTACGGATTTTACACATGGATTATTTCAAGGGTTTTTCTTTCTGTTTTAATCCTTATGTTAAATCACTTGCTTAATATGAAAACAAACAAGAACAACCTTATCACAGGGAGCATATATAAACGTTACTTGGGTCACTGAAAATGTTTCTGTATTATGTGTGGGAGCAAAAAAGATCACTGGCAGATCTGTAAGGACGGCAGATATACTGCACTTCTTTAAACCTCTGACCTTCCTCAGAGAAAATAAATTACACATTTAAAATAATTAGAGGCCAAAAAGTTCTTCCTCAGGTGGAGACAGACACCAACATGCATCCAAGCACATTTTTGAAAGTGCTGGATTTTTAATGTCACAACTGGAACATTTCATGGAGACCAGAACAGAAACGTCTTTATTGCCTTACAAGAAATGTCTTAGGTGACCTGATTTAAACAAGCACTTTGGTTGTTGTGTATTTATTTTGTTGCACAAAAGTTTCAGTTCATAAGAAATGGTTCTTGTAGTTGTTCAAAGATTGTCACACCACTGCAATGACGACAGCATTAAACCTCGCCCATACTGCAAACATACCCATGACATACCGGCATAGTTTACATTCAGGTAAGTGATGATTGAAGGAACAGGACTTTGTCTTTCTCTTTCTCCTTTCAAAACAAGTTGTGTGCATTTATTTTCTCATGATAGCAAAGCTCGGCATTCCTCATGACATTAATGTGAATCAACACAGTTTAAGCTTAAAAAATGTCAACCTTAATATAAATGATGGTTTATAGGCTTTAAGTCTGTCTCATGGAGCTCTAACATCCTCATCTACAGACTTATAAACAAAAGGGTGTAAAAGTTGTGTGTTGGAACACATTTTGATTCAATATCCTTGTGAGCATTATTTAAAAGGTACTGCAGTGTAGAAAGTAGTGCTGTTATAAAAATGTGGAGAAGAAGCCAATCAACAATCATGACTATAACACTTAAAGGTTTAAGTCTTTGCTACAGAGAAACTGCAAGTGTTTTTATGTAACAACCCCCCCTGTTTTAGGGCAAGCTCAGACCATGCAAGGATTAGAGAAACTGCAAATAAAACAAAATGAAAACAAAGAGCTTCATCACTGACTTTATTACTTTCTATAGATTTCTCTATTATTATCCTAAAGCTCATACAATTAGAAAATGGCTGGAAGGGCTGCCATGAGAAGCCTGTTATCTTTCAAAAGAACAAGGCAGCAGCTTTGCAAAGATTCATCTAAACAAACCACAAAACTTGTCATTCGGACAGGTGACCCCGCAGTGGTCTTTTTGTCACAGAACAGTTCATGGAGGACAGGAACTTTATTGCCTTAGGTGTTGCTTCTTAATGCTCTTTTTTAACATTAAAAAGCTTTTATGAATATTTGACATGTATTTATGTTTTTTAATGCTCATATTTATTTATTATTTTTTTTTATCATACTTGTTCTATTTAAACAAGTTCTGTGCATTGAATTTGTCAGGGCAGGTTAGTTTGAATGACCCGTTTTACCTTTTGTTATATGTTCTGTTTGCTTAGGAGGAAATCCCTTCTTGGGATGGGCTGGGAGGTCAGTTCCTTCATCATGATTATGCAAATTCTCATGACCATTGATCAGCAACCATTGATCAAAGCCCACTGATTGATCATTGGCCATGAATACCATTGACAGAGAGTTGGGGAATGGCTGTAATCACAGTATTGTAAGATGGTGAAAGATGTACTCTTAGGCCCTCGTAGGAATTTGCCTTTAGGGCCTTTTCTTTCTTACTTCAAAACAAGTTCTGTACTTTTAATTATTAAGGCAGGTTAGTTTGAGTGACCTGTTTTTTCTTTTGTTGTATGTTCTGTTTGCTTAAGAGGAAATTCCTTCTTGCATTCTGTCAGTCTGCCCCAGCACAGCTGTGGCTACAACTGTGGCTTGCCTCCACCAGTGTGTGAATGTGAGAGTGAATGAATAGTGGAATTGTAAAGCGCTTTGAGGGCCCCAAAAAGCGCTATATAAATGCAATCCATTATTATTATTATTATTAAGAGCAGTGGGTTGGGTGATCTCAACTATGTGTAACGTGACTGTGAAATATGAAGATTAAACCATTGAATAACGTATACTGGCCTACAAATGTTTCCTCCTGTGACAAATCTCAATATCCTGAATGAAAATGTATTCTTATATGTAAATGTCAAAGACTGAGATTAAATCATGATTTGAGAATTACAAAAATGTTTGATAACCTTTGTTGCTGATTTTTACTCATGATTTTGAAATAAAATATAATTGTAGAGGATAAAGATGTTTTATCTGGTCCAATGACTGCATGCTCCTGTTGTCTTTACAAATTTAATGTGAAAATAAAAACACATGCAAATTAAAGTCCAGAGCTTAACCTGACTGAAATGCTGTGGTGTGTGGGTCATCGGGACTGCGTGAGACAAAAACAGTATCCTGTAACTCAGCCAGGGTTGCTCTCATGGTCAGTAAGACAACACGTTATTTGGTAAAGGTTAGAAAATAGGGAAAAATCGTTAGTGCTGAGAGGCTGGGACTAGTTTGGGGCACCAATGAAGGGATAGTTTAGTGCAAACTATAATTTCTCCCCATCAGTTTTAACCAGTTACACCAGTATACACATTCACATATAAAACTTTGTATACTGCTGAGCCAGGTTACTCTCTCTTGGGAAAACTGGCTGCAGGTAACTGCCTGTGGTTTTCTGAACAAAAGAGATCTGTCAGTGTTCCTGGGTCATTGTCCCAGTGTTTTTCAGTTTTGGACTTTGTCACTGTTTCCTGTTTTATTATGTTAGCTCCGACCTGTGTGCGTTATCTTTTGTTCCACTTCCTGTGTTATTACTTAGATTTAGTTCAGCTGTGTGTATCACCTTGTTCTTATCACCATTACCCAGTTTAATTTAAACCCTCTGTTTCTCAGTTTATTGTCATTGTTGATTCTGCATGTGTGTTTCTGGTTCAGTTCAGCACATGAGCCTGACAGGACTCATGTACATGCTCATCTTTAATCATTAAATGCCTTATAAATCATTCAATGCCTTACAGATACTGAAGGACCCGTCCCATCCTGGCAACAAACTGTTCCAACTTCTGCAATCTGGTAGAAGGTTCCGCATCTTCCGGGCAAGGACAGAGAGACTCAAGAGGAGCTTCTATCCCCAAGCCACCCGTGCCCTAAACACACACACCCGCCCTCTCACATCATCTATAATTGACTGAGACAGGACTCTTCCAGACACTAAACCAAGGCACAATGTACATTTCAATTCCTTTAATTTTAAATATGTTTATATTGTCTATCCTGTAAAATAGTCAGATGTCTATTCATATTAATGTACAGAATTCACCTGCTTGCTGCTGCTAATGCATATTCACCCAATGTAAATACCACTATATATATATATATATATATATATATATATACACACACACACGTATACACACACATATACATACACACACATATACATACACATACACTTGTATAACTATGCATGTGACAAATAAAGAACCTTGAACCTTGAAGCCTTGAACCTTGAACAAATACATTTATCAAAAGAAGAAATGTTTTGGCTTTGAGTTCTCAAGGTGAATAAATAAACACGCTAACAGTTGCTGTAATCATGATGATGATAATCTGTGAGGTGACATTAAAAGCTGACCAGCAGCTGTTGGTTGTCCCAAAATCTAGGCTAAAACGTAGAGGAGAACGAGCCTTTTCGATTATGGCCCCCAAACTTTGGAATATGCTGCCTTTAAATATTAGACAGGCATCTTCGTTTCCTGTTTTTAAGTCGCTTTTGAAAACACCTTTTGTCGATAGCATCTAGACTGGTGTGAGTTGATATGTTCATTATGTATATTATTATGCTTCAATGTGAGTGTCAGTGGTTTTATCTTGTGTTTTACCCTTTTGTTTCTGTACAAAATATCACTTTCTGATTTGGATTTTTTGGATAAAATGGCTTCCTTTTAACTGTAAACTAAAAGAGATAAACTAAACACATAACACATGGCAGTTATGTTCATTTCTGACTGCACTCTTAAACCTGCCTCATCAGTCGTCCATCTGTAAGAACTTGTGTTGTCCTTGTTATATATAAGTTTAACAGTACAGTTAGTATTACAAACGGCTAAAAAACAATATTATTGCTGAGATCACCTGGAATTTAAATCTTTTTATTAATGTAATACTTAAGCCTTTCATGCATGAATTATGACAACTTCAATCAGGATTTTTTTCTTAAGTATTTTTATTCGTCTTTAGGCATAAAAAGATGGGTAAAGCAAATATACGAGTTCTTCATGATTTTCAGCTGATGAAACTCGCCAGCCATCCCACTGCTGCTCCAGCACCAGCTACAGCAGCACCAGCAGTAGCTGACAGACCAGCTGCACCTGCAGCACCATGACACAAAGAAGCTGAGAAATACTTATACTTTGTGCCTATATAACTTCAGTCCTGCTGATATCACAGTGTACTGAATCATTATCATCGTCATTATTCACAGTTATCGTTATCATTAATGATACAATTGATGATGTCATTGTTATATTTATTATCATAATGATACAATATAGTGTCATTATCTAATCTAAAATTGTGATATTTTCATGAAAATTGTCTTTTTGCTTGTTGTTGCAAGTTAAAATCCGAATAAAACGTCTAATTATTTATTTACCTGCTGACTGCAAAGCAGCCACCACACTTCCAGCTGCCACTCCTCCTCCGTTAGCAACTGCAGCAGACGACATCATGCCTGCAGCGTAGGAGCCTGCAGCTATTCCTGCTGAGGTGAAACCAGCAGCTCCCAGAAGAGCAGGAGCAGCGACTACGGCACCTACTGCAGGAGAAGAAGACATGGATCAGACATGGATCGGGCTTTGATTCAAATGAGTTAAAATTGAATAAAGTGCTTACCTGCTCCTGCAGCACTGCACACAGCTGTCACTACAACACAACATAAGAACACACATTAACATTCCATAATTTTTTTAAATCAAAGACGATCCATGCACAGCAACTCAAATGACTCACCGGGGTCCATGTCTTTATCTGCTCTGCGTCTGCTCTGAAATGGGCTGATTTTTATAGCAAGAAAGGTTTCCTTTCCTCGGAAACAAAACTTTATGTTCAGAGCTGAAAAAAAGAGGGCGACAGAGAGCCACACAAACTGGAGAGTCATTTCTCTTTACTTTTTGTGTTTCTTATCTTTGCTTATATTGGTAAATGCCGTGGTGTTAGTAGGATTTATGAAGTGGTCACATGTATAAAATAAAGAAACCAGTGTCTTTGTGGCTGTAGCTTCTGAAAGAAATGTTCTTTATAGCATAAAATAAAATAAATAATTTTTGATTTCGTTCATGAGAAATTTGCATCAGATTAAACGCCAGTGTGTCATTCACAACAGTTTAAATGTCGGAAATTAGTTTTTGGCAGACCATCAATTTATAACCAGATGGTAATATGTCACTTTGTTAGCAGTGCATAATAATGCACTGATAAAACAAAATCCAAACAATTTGTGCTTACAAGTAGAATTTGTATCATGTGCGACACTCGAGTGTGTCCGACTTTGTGTTTTCACTTCAAGCTTTGGTGATCGCTTTATTTCTATAGCAAGTATAACAAGTATGTCAGCCCTGGGACTCAGTTACTCAGCAACTGTTGTTGTGATTTAGTGCTGTATAAATAAAATTAAAATGAATTGAATCATTATTCACAGTTATTGTTATCATTAATTAGATCATTGATTATGTCATTGTTATATGTACTATTATAATGATAGAGCATAGTGTCATTATCTAATCTAAGATTATGATGTTTTCATGAACTTTTTCTTTGTTACAAGTTAAAATCCTAATGAAACATCTAAGTATTAACTTACCTGCTGACTGCAAAACAGCCACCACACGTCCAGCTGCCACTGCTCCTGTCACGGTTTGCTGGGGCAAGCCGTGTGGAATATGAAATAGGACCCAAAATGCGGCAGCTCTGGTGCAGATGAGTGTTTATTTACAGGGGTGTGAGTACAAACAGCGGTGGCGACAAAACATGAAACCGGAAACCTAAACTGGGTAAACTAATAAGACAAACCAGAATGAGGATGCAGGGAGGTCCGGAGAAATACATACAGGGAGAGCGAGGGGAAACAACACAGACGAAACAGCGATTACCAAGACAGAAAATACAACTTAAATACAATCAGAGAACACAGGGAGATTACACACAGGTGGGAGACACAGCTGGGAGTGATTAACATGACGAGACCAGGGAGGCAAACTGAAAACACTCACATAAGACGCAGACCTTCACAATAAAACAGGAACACACGGGGGGGAACAGGGTAAACACCAATTAGAGAACAGAACCAAAATCGCGAAGAGAAAACACAAAACGCTGGGTCAAAAGGACCCAGGATCATGACAGCTCCTCTGTCCTGCGTCTGCTCTGAAATGGGCTGATTTTTATAGCAAGCAAGGTTTCCTTTCCTCAGTAACAAAACCTTATGAAACAGAGGGTTTAAATTAAACTGGGTAATGGTGATAAGAACAAGGTGATACACACAGCTGAACTAAATCTAAGTAATAACACAGGAAGTGGAACAAAAGATAACGCACACAGGTCGGAGCTAACATAATAAAACAGGAAACAGTGACAAAGTCCAAAACTGAAAAACACTGGGACAATGACCCAGGAACACTGACAGATCTCTTTTGTTCAGAAAACCACAGGCAGTTACCTGCAGCCAGTTTTCCCAAGAGAGAGTAACCTGGCTCAGCAGTATACAAAGTTTTATATGTGAATGTGTATACTGGTGTAACTGGTTAAAACTGATGGGGAGAAATTATAGTTTGCACTAAACTATCCCTTCATTGGTGCCCCAAACTAGTCCCAGCCTCTCAGCACTAACGATTTTTCCCTATTTTCTAGCCTTTACCAAATAACGTGTTGTCTTACTGACCATGAGAGCAACCCTGGCTGAGTTACAGGATACTGTTTTTGTCTCACGCAGTCCCGATGACCCACACACCACAGCATTTCAGTCAGGTTAAGCTCTGGACTTTAATTTGCATGTGTTTTTATTTTCACATTAAATTTGTAAAGACAACAGGAGCATGCAGTCATTGGACCAGATAAAACATCTTTATCCTCTACAATTATATTTTATTTCAAAATCATGAGTAAAAATCAGCAACAAAGGTTATCAAACATTTTTGTAATTCTCAAATCATGATTTAATCTCAGTCTTTGACATTTACATATAAGAATACATTTTCATTCAGGATATTGAGATTTGTCACAGGAGGAAACATTTGTAGGCCAGTATACGTTATTCAATGGTTTAATCTTCATATTTCACAGTCACGTTACACATAGTTGAGATCACCCAACCCACTGCTCTTAATAATAATAATAATAATGGATTGCATTTATATAGCGCTTTTTGGGGCCCTCAAAGCGCTTTACAATTCCACTATTCATTCACTCTCACATTCACACACTGGTGGAGGCAAGCCACAGTTGTAGCCACAGCTGTGCTGGGGCAGACTGACAGAATGCAAGAAGGAATTTCCTCTTAAGCAAACAGAACATACAACAAAAGAAAAAACAGGTCACTCAAACTAACCTGCCTTAATAATTAAAAGTACAGAACTTGTTTTGAAGTAAGAAAGAAAAGGCCCTAAAGGCAAATTCCTACGAGGGCCTAAGAGTACATCTTTCACCATCTTACAATACTGTGATTACAGCCATTCCCCAACTCTCTGTCAATGGTATTCATGGCCAATGATCAGTGGGCTTTGATCAATGGTTGCTGATCAATGGTCATGAGAATTTGCATAATCATGATGAAGGAACTGACCTCCCAGCCCATCCCAAGAAGGGATTTCCTCCTAAGCAAACAGAACATATAACAAAAGGTAAAACGGGTCATTCAAACTAACCTGCCCTGACAAATTCAATGCACAGAACTTGTTTAAATAGAACAAGTATGATAAAAAAAAATAATAAATAAATATGAGCATTAAAAAACATAAATACATGTCAAATATTCATAAAAGCTTTTTAATGTTAAAAAAGAGCATTAAGAAGCAACACCTAAGGCAATAAAGGTCCTGTCCTCCATGAACTGTTCTGTGACAAAAAGACCACTGCGGGGTCACCTGTCCGAATGACAAGTTTTGTGGTTTGTTTAGATGAATCTTTGCAAAGCTGCTGCCTTGTTCTTTTGAAAGATAACAGGCTTCTCATGGCAGCCCTTCCAGCCATTTTCTAATTGTATGAGCTTTAGGATAATAACAGAGAAATCTATAGAAAGTAATAAAGTCAGTGATGAAGCTCTTTGTTTTCATTTTGTTTTATTTGCAGTTTCTCTAATCCTTGCATGGTCTGAGCTTCCAATAACATTGTGGGACTGTGCAGAAAACAAGCACCAAGCAGTATATCAGTGAAGAGCCGGGGTAAAAAACGAAAAGACTTTCTTTCTTACATATCTGCCTTAATTTGTATCTCCATCAATGATATTATTGTAAGTGATCTCAGTCCTCAAATTGTCAGTGTTGTCTTCAGGCCTTTAAATCCAGTCTCTATATTTCTTCCACGTTTCAGTTACAGTGGTAGAAAAAAAATTTTTGAACCCTAAACAATTTGTATGCTTCCCCAGTTACAGAGAAATGAACAGTCACTCGTTTTTATGGTAGTTTAATTTTAATGGAGAGGGACAGAAAACCCAGGAAAAAAACACATGACAAAAAAGGTGTAACTTGCCCGTCACTGACTGAAACAGGTGTTTGAGCCCATTGAACACAGTCAGATTACTGGCTCTGTAAGAGTGATGCATTTATGGACTATGGATTTGATATTGTTACTGTACATTACATTATGGTGTTTACAATAAAACCAACTATACTTTTATTTTGCATGTGTTTTTATTTTGACATTAGATTCATGAAGAGAACAGAAGCGTCAAACAGTCTTTGGATCTGATAAAACATCTTTACCCTTTACAATAATATTTTACTTCAAAATGACAGGTAAAAATCAGCAACAATTTTTATCAATGATTTTTGTAATTCAGTTCTCAACACATGCTTTATCTAAGTGTTTGAAAATTTGTGTTTATTCAGTGTGTTAACCTTCAAATCTCACAGTCACGTTACACGCAATTGTGAACATCCAACTTGCTGCTCCTCCAACACTGCCAAACAATAAAGGGGCAATCCAAGACAGACATGCTGCGCCTACAGTAAAATCACATTAGACACCATTAGCTGTTTGTTATACTTGTTCAACATGAGCAAAGCTTTTATTTTTCCATCTTCACCACCTGATACATAAATTATTTTAGTCGTGAACATTTATTTATAGAGACGTGTTCAATAAGAGCATTTTATATGTTTGACATGTACTTAGATAAACATCAAAAGCGAAGTGGACTAAAATATTACTATTCTGAATTTACCTGAAGCTGATCCTGTTCCCGCTCAATGAGAAAACATGTCTGTTTGTTTGGTTTTGTTTTACACACATTTAGAGAGAGTGAGAGGGAGAGAGAGAATATATAACAAAAATGTTTTTTTACCCCAGGACTGCAAGATTGCTATGAGACCTGCTCCACCTACATTAGCGAGTGCTAAATGTGCAATCAGGTTGGCAGCGATGGAGCCTGCTGCTATTCCAGCTGAAGTGAACCCCAGTGTAGGCAAATCGGCAGGGGTCAGAATCACAGTTCCATCAGGTCCTAGATTAAAAACAAAAAACAAAAACAAACTTATAATAAAGATTTTCATATCAAAATTATGCTGTGGTGATGTGATGGTGTACCTGGGGACCCAAGGACTGCCTTGCCTGTTAATAAAATACAAAAAGATATCAAATAAAATCTTGACAGTAACAATAATAATTCATATAGACTGCATATATATATATATACATGGAAAGCTGATCCATGTCTTTTACTTTTTTTTTTTTCAAGAGTTGACACTCCCATTTCTGAAAGAACAATACACACTAGACAGGGGAGGAGCAGCATGATGTTTTTTTTTTCTAAACAGTAACATATTCATCTTATGATTGTGGAAACCACATAAAGAATGAAAGAAACATTTCTTTGCAATGATCCAAATAATCTCATTGCAGTAACAATGGGCTCTGCACAATAACAAATTATGTGTAGTAATAACTTCATTATTATAACAACAAACCTGGGGCAGCACGGTGGCACGCTGGTTAGCAGTGATGCCTCACAGCAAGGTCCTGAGTTCAGTTCCACCTTTCTTTCTGTGTGGAGTCTGCAGGTTCTCTCCAGGTATTCTCCCTTCCTCCCACAGTCCAAGAGCTCAACTGCACAGTCCAAACATATGCAGTTAGTGGGCCTAGGTCAGTTGGAAAGTCTGAATTGCCCATATGTGTGAATCTGACTATGAACGATTGTGTCTATGAGTTAGTGATCCCTGAGACAGACTCAGTACCCTGCCTCTTGCCCTAAAACAGGGGGGGTTGTTACATAAAAACACTTGCAGTTTCTCTGTAGCAAAGACTTAAACCTTTAAGTGTTATAGTCATGATTGTTGATTGGCTTCTTCTCCACATTTTTATAACAGCACTACTTTCTACACTGCAGTACCTTTTAAATAATGCTCACAAGGATATTGAATCAAAATGTGTTCCAACACACAACTTTTACACCCTTTTGTTTATAAGTCTGTAGATGAGGATGTTAGAGCTCCATGAGACAGACTTAAAGCCTATAAACCATCATTTATATTAAGGTTGACATTTTTTAAGCTTAAACTGTGTTGATTCACATTAATGTCATGAGGAATGCCGAGCTTTGCTATCATGAGAAAATAAATGCACACAACTTGTTTTGAAAGGAGAAAGAGAAAGACAAAGTCCTGTTCCTTCAATCATCACTTACCTGAATGTAAACTATGCCGGTATGTCATGGGTATGTTTGCAGTATGGGCGAGGTTTAATGCTGTCGTCATTGCAGTGGTGTGACAATCTTTGAACAACTACAAGAACCATTTCTTATGAACTGAAACTTTTGTGCAACAAAATAAATACACAACAACCAAAGTGCTTGTTTAAATCAGGTCACCTAAGACATTTCTTGTAAGGCAATAAAGACGTTTCTGTTCTGGTCTCCATGAAATGTTCCAGTTGTGACATTAAAAATCCAGCACTTTCAAAAATGTGCTTGGATGCATGTTGGTGTCTGTCTCCACCTGAGGAAGAACTTTTTGGCCTCTAATTATTTTAAATGTGTAATTTATTTTCTCTGAGGAAGGTCAGAGGTTTAAAGAAGTGCAGTATATCTGCCGTCCTTACAGATCTGCCAGTGATCTTTTTTGCTCCCACACATAATACAGAAACATTTTCAGTGACCCAAGTAACGTTTATATATGCTCCCTGTGATAAGGTTGTTCTTGTTTGTTTTCATATTAAGCAAGTGATTTAACATAAGGATTAAAACAGAAAGAAAAACCCTTGAAATAATCCATGTGTAAAATCCGTAATAAAGATGGCATTAAATAAATGAGTAAATATGTCAAACCCCTGAGATCCAACCTCACAATCACTTGTTCCATGATGACTAAAGAAAGTTTATTTACATCACAGACCCAGTGACGCCCATTCTAAGAGTTTCATTTTCCGGGAAAACAGCTGATCCTCACACTCCTATATAAGTCCAGTCGTCCAACACAGTCCAGGCTTAGGCTCCTGATCCTGAGTGCAACAATGGGTCTGTGTGAGTACAGCTGCCTTTTTCAAATCATCTCTACATCATATAAGTTCATGATTGTAGCATCACTGAAAATGTCTAAATAGTTCAGGCTGAGCTTTGGTAAGATGTTTTTTTTTCCCCTTTCTTTCTTATGTTTCAGTGACAGGCTTAGCGATCGCAATCGGAGCAGGTAACAAACCTCTTTGTTTATTGATGTATTTTTACATCTAACACTCATAGGTGAAGTCACACATATCATACATGTATTCATTTTAAAACATCCTGATGATCAGTAACCAGGTGTTTCTTCCTGTTGTCAGGTGGAGCAGTGGTCTCTGCTCCTATTGTCCTGGGGGCTGCAGGTTTCACCTCAGTTGGTATAGCTGCAGGCTCCTACGCTGCAAGCATGATGTCTGCAGCTGCTGTGGCCAATGGAGGAGGAGTGGCAGCAGGAAGTGCAGTGGCTGTTTTGCAGTCAGCAGGTAAAAATAAATAAATAAATATTTTACCAGCGATTACTCAAAAACCTTTATTATAAACCTGAAAGATCCCAGAAACAATAACATGTGACTGTGCTGCAGTGAGGATAATACGACGGACTATTAGGTCCACGTAAAGAAAAAATATTATCAATCATTTTGAGAATAAAGTCGAAATGTGGAGATTACAAGTGTCTGAAGAAAAGCTCCCACGGTTGCTACTGTATGTCATCAGAGTTTGTGAAATTGTGCTTCAGAATCGGTTTTAGTAAGAAAGAAAGAAATGATTTTCCTTTAAGCTCATAAACACAGTGTGGTGATAAGTGTTAGGTTGTACAAAAAGCTGGTAATGGACAGATGCGAGGTTATCGATGGTTACATCCTCGTGCAATAAAGAGGATGAATGTTGTATCACAAGACGGCTGATCAGTTTGTTTCACTAACTTATCTAAATAAGGAATTTTCTTTAGCGGATATAGCGCATGTGGCAGTTTGTGTTCAAACAGTAATGTCCATATCAACAACTTTTTTCTTGTGGCTCTAATACTCCGTCGTAGGATAAAGCCTCCCCCTCTCCTCTGCAGCTCAGTTACTTCATCTAACTGCTCGATCAGCTGTCTGGTGTTCTGAAGCCTGTTTTCTCTCTGCAGGTATGGCAGGTCTGTCTGGGGCCACCACCGCAGCCGTGGGTACTGTTGGAGGGGCTGTTGGAGGATTGGTGGCTGCTCTCATCTGAGACCAGGAAATTATGATAATCAGAAAGAAAAAAAATAGTAATAAATGACATATTTACTGCTGCCAATTGGAAACAGTTGCAATAGTATCAGCGCCATGCTTCAGTAAAGCTTGGCTGAAATGTGAGTGCTGGTAATGCTGTGGTGTTTTATTACAAAACACATGAACACGGTCAAATTGTGCAACTTTAAATAAAGCCCTAATAATGAAAAGCATTTTAAAGTTGTGTTCTGGTTATTTTTATTATTTTGTTTATATTTTATTATTCTATTTATGTTATCTGAAAATACTAAGACATGTATCATTATTTTTATATAATTGAGTACCAAAGCTGACATATTTGGTTTCTATAACTGGCAGAAATAAAGCGATCACCAAAGCTTGAAGTGAAGTCAGACACACTGAGTGTCGCACATGATACAAATTCTACTTGTAAGCATAAATTATTTGGATTTATTTTCTCACTGCATTATTATACTGATAAGAAAGTGATATTTTGCCATCTGGTTATAAATAGATGGTCTGCTAAAAAAACTGATTACAACTCATTTAAACTATGGGTAATGACGTCGTTGCATTTAATCATGCAAATCTCTCATGATTGAAATCAACGCATTTTTTGTTTTATTTTATTTTATTTTATGCTATATAGAACTTTCCTGTCAGAAGCTACAGCCACAATGATACTGGTTTCTTTATTTATACACGTAACCCCTTCATAAACGAAACACAAAAATACAGATACAGTTTGTGTTGCTCTCTGTCGCCCTCGGTTGTTCAGCTCTGAACATAAGGTTTTGTTACTGAGGAAAGGAAACCTTGCTTGCTATAAAAATCAGCCCATTTCAGAGCAGACGCAGGACAGAGGAGCTGTCATGATCCTGGGTCCTTTTGACCCAGCGTTTTGTGTTTTCTCTTCGCGATTTTGGTTCTGTTCTCTAATTGGTGTTTACCCTGTTCCCCCCCGTGTGTTCCTGTTTTATTGTGAAGGTCTGCGTCTTATGTGAGTGTTTTCAGTTTGCCTCCCTGGTCTCGTCATGTTAATCACTCCCAGCTGTGTCTCCCACCTGTGTGTAATCTCCCTGTGTTCTCTGATTGTATTTAAGTTGTATTTTCTGTCTTGGTAATCGCTGGTTCGTCTGTGTTGTTTCCCCTCGCTCTCCCTGTATGTATTTCTCCGGACCTCCCTGCATCCTCATTCTGGTTTGTCTTATTAGTTTACCCAGTTTAGGTTTCCGGTTTCATGTTTTGTCGCCACCGCTGTTTGTACTCACACCCCTGTAAATAAACACTCATCTGCACCAGAGCTGCCGCATTTTGGGTCCTATTTCATATTCCACACGGCTTGCCCCAGCAAACCGTGACAGGAGCAGTGGCAGCTGGACGTGTGGTGGCTGTTTTGCAGTCAGCAGGTAAGTTAATACTTAGATGTTTCATTAGGATTTTAACTTGTAACAAAGAAAAAGTTCATGAAAACATCATAATCTTAGATTAGATAATGACACTATGCTCTATCATTATAATAGTACATATAACAATGACATAAATGATCTAATTAATGATAACAATAACTGTGAATAATGATTCAATTCATTTTAATTTTATTTATACAGCACTAAATCACAACAACAGTTGCTGAGTAACTGAGTCCCAGGGCTGACATACTTGTTATACTTGCTATAGAAATAAAGCGATCACCAAAGCTTGAAGTGAAAACACAAAGTCGGACACACTCGAGTGTCGCACATGATACAAATTCTACTTGTAAGCACAAATTGTTTGGATTTTGTTTTATCAGTGCATTATTATGCACTGCTAACAAAGTGACATATTACCATCTGGTTATAAATTGATGGTCTGCCAAAAACTAATTTCCGACATTTAAACTGTTGTGAATGACACACTGGCGTTTAATCTGATGCAAATTTCTCATGAACGAAATCAAAAATTATTTATTTTATTTTATGCTATAAAGAACATTTCTTTCAGAAGCTACAGCCACAAAGACACTGGTTTCTTTATTTTATACATGTGACCACTTCATAAATCCTACTAACACCACGGCATTTACCAATATAAGCAAAGATAAGAAACACAAAAAGTAAAGAGAAATGACTCTCCAGTTTGTGTGGCTCTCTGTCGCCCTCTTTTTTTCAGCTCTGAACAAAGTTTTGTTTCCGAGGAAAGGAAACCTTTCTTGCTATAAAAATCAGCCCATTTCAGAGCAGACGCAGAGCAGATAAAGACATGGACCCCGGTGAGTCATTTGAGTTGCTGTGCATGGATCGTCTTTGATTTAAAAAAATTATGGAATGTTAATGTGTGTTCTTATGTTGTGTTGTAGTGACAGCTGTGTGCAGTGCTGCAGGAGCAGGTAAGCACTTTATTCAATTTTAACTCATTTGAATCAAAGCCCGATCCATGTCTGATCCATGTCTTCTTCCTGCAGTAGGTGCCGTAGTCGCTGCTCCTGCTCTTCTGGGAGCTGCTGGTTTCACCTCAGCAGGAATAGCTGCAGGCTCCTACGCTGCAGGCATGATGTCGTCTGCTGCAGTTGCTAACGGAGGAGGAGTGGCAGCTGGAAGTGTGGTGGCTGCTTTGCAGTCAGCCGGTAAATAAATAATTAGACGTTTTATTCGGATTTTAACTTGCAACAACAAGCAAAAAGACAATTTTCATGAAAATATCACAATTTTAGATTAGATAATGACACTATATTGTATCATTATGATAATAAATATAACAATGACATCATCAATTGTATCATTAATGATAACGATAACTGTGAATAATGACGATGATAATGATTCAGTACACTGTGATATCAGCAGGACTGAAGTTATATAGGCACAAAGTATAAGTATTTCTCAGCTTCTTTGTGTCATGGTGCTGCAGGTGCAGCTGGTCTGTCAGCTACTGCTGGTGCTGCTGTAGCTGGTGCTGGAGCAGCAGTGGGATGGCTGGCGAGTTTCATCAGCTGAAAATCATGAAGAACTCATATATTTGCTTTACCCATCTTTTTATGCCTAAAGACGAATAAAAATACTTAAGAAAAAAATCCTGATTGAAGTTGTCATAATTCATGCATGAAAGGCTTAAGTATTACATTAATAAAAAGATTTAAATTCCAGGTGATCTCAGCAATAATATTGTTTTTTAGCCGTTTGTAATACTAACTGTACTGTTAAACTTATATACAACAAGGACAACACAAGTTCTTACAGATGGACGACTGATGAGGCAGGTTTAAGAGTGCAGTCAGAAATGAACATAACTGCCATGTGTTATGTGTTTAGTTTATCTCTTTTAGTTTACAGTTAAAAGGAAGCCATTTTATCCAAAAAATCCAAATCAGAAAGTGATATTTTGTACAGAAACAAAAGGGTAAAACACAAGATAAAACCACTGACACTCACATTGAAGCATAATTGCAGACGACACAGCCATCATGGGGTGTATCTGGGATGATCAGGAAGAGGAGTACAGAAGTCTGGTGAGGAACTTTGTCGCATGGAGTCACACAAACCACCTGCAACTCAACACCTCAAAGACTAAGGAACTGGTTGTGGACTTCGGGAGGTCTAGAGCAGGTCCACTGCCGGTTCAGATAGAGGGGGAGGAGGTGGAGGTGGTCAACAAGTACAAGTACCTCGGGCTGTGGGTGGACAATAAACTGGACTGGTCATGCAACACAGAGTACCTGTATAAAAAAGCCCAAAGCCGACTGTACTTCCTCAGGAGGCTGAGGTCTTTTAACATCTGCAGGAAGCTCCTGAGGATGTTTTACCAGTCGGTGGTTGCTGGAGTACTTTTCTATGCTGTGGTGTGCTGGGGGAGCAGCACAGCAAAGAAGGACTCATCCAGGCTGGAGAAACTGATCAGGAGGGCTAGCTCTGTGGTCGGCATGAAGCTGGACACTCTGGTGACAGTGGCAGAGAAAAGGACATTAAAGAAACTGATGGACATTATGGACAATGCCAGGCATCCTCTGCACACGGCCATTAACAACCAGAAGAGTCTGTTCAGTGACAGGTTGCTTCTCCCAAAGACAAGAACTAACAGACTTAAAAACTCCTTTGTCCCACACGCCATCAAACTGTTTAACTCCTCTCTGGAGGAGAGAGGGAGGGGAAACAGGAGGACAAAGGAGGGGGGAACAACTAAGCTGTAGTGCCTCTTCACCTCACTGTGCAATACCTTTTGTGCAATACTTTTGTAAATAGTCAACGGTGCAATAGACTCAATACTTGAAATGTGCAATTCACTTGTATTTTTATTTTTATTCCTATTTATTCTATTTATCCCCTTCGTATATTTTATTTATATTGTCTCTGTATTTATATATATGTGTGTGTGTATAACTCTGTAACTTCTGTCGGTGCTGTGCTTTTTTGGAAATCGAATTTCCCAGAGGAACCCACCCGAGGGATTAATAAAGTTCTATCTTATCTTATCTTATCTTAATAATATACATAATGAACATATCAACTCACACCAGTCTAGATGCTATCGACAAAAGGTGTTTTCAAAAGCGACTTAAAAACAGGAAACGAAGATGCCTGTCTAATATTTAAAGGCAGCATATTCCAAAGTTTGGGGGCCATAATCGAAAAGGCTCGTTCTCCTCTACGTTTTAGCCTAGATTTTGGGACAACCAACAGCTGCTGGTCAGCTTTTAATGTCACCTCACAGATTATCATCATCATGATTACAGCAACTGTTAGCGTGTTTATTTATTCACCTTGAGAACTCAAAGCCAAAACATTTCTTCTTTTGATAAATGTATTTGTTCAAGGTTCAAGGGTTCAAGGTTCAAGGTTCTTTATTTGTCACATGCATAGTTATACAAGTATATGTATATGTATGTATATGTGTATATGTATGTATATGTGTATATGTATGTATGTGTGTATATGTATGTGTGTGTGTGTGTGTGTGTGTGTGTGTGTGTATATATAGTGGTATTTACATTGGGTGAATATGCATTAGCAGCAGCAAGCAGGTGAATTCTGTACATTAATATGAATAGACATCTGACTATTTTACAGGATAGACAATATAAACATATTTAAAATTAAAGGAATTGAAATGTACATTGTGCCTTGGTTTAGTGTCTGGAAGAGTCCTGTCTCAGTCAATTATAGATGATGTGAGAGGGCGGGTGTGTGTGTTTAGGGCACGGGTGGCTTGGGGATAGAAGCTCCTCTTGAGTCTCTCTGTCCTTGCCCGGAAGATGCGGAACCTTCTACCAGATTGCAGAAGTTGGAACAGTTTGTTGCCAGGATGGGACGGGTCCTTCAGTATCTGTAAGGCATTGAATGATTTATAAGGCATTTAATGATTAAAGATGAGCATGTACATGAGTCCTGTCAGGCTCATGTGCTGAACTGAACCAGAAACACACATGCAGAATCAACAATGACAATAAACTGAGAGAAACAGAGGGTTTAAATTAAACTGGGTAATGGTGATAAGAACAAGGTGATACACACAGCTGAACTAAATCTAAGTAATAACACAGGAAGTGGAACAAAAGATAACGCACACAGGTCGGAGCTAACATAATAAAACAGGAAACAGTGACAAAGTCCAAAACTGAAAAACACTGGGACAATGACCCAGGAACACTGACAGATCTCTTTTGTTCAGAAAACCACAGGCAGTTACCTGCAGCCAGTTTTCCCAAGAGAGAGTAACCTGGCTCAGCAGTATACAAAGTTTTATATGTGAATGTGTATACTGGTGTAACTGGTTAAAACTGATGGGGAGAAATTATAGTTTGCACTAAACTATCCCTTCATTGGTGCCCCAAACTAGTCCCAGCCTCTCAGCACTAACGATTTTTCCCTATTTTCTAGCCTTTACCAAATAACGTGTTGTCTTACTGACCATGAGAGCAACCCTGGCTGAGTTACAGGATACTGTTTTTGTCTCACGCAGTCCCGATGACCCACACACCACAGCATTTCAGTCAGGTTAAGCTCTGGACTTTAATTTGCATGTGTTTTTATTTTCACATTAAATTTGTAAAGACAACAGAAGCACGCAGTCATTGGACCAGATAAAACATCTTCATCGTGTACTGTAGCGAGTAAAAGCCACAGAGTAACCGCTAAGGGCCTCTATACTACTCGTGCAAACTTTCAGGCCCAAAGCTCTTACAGGAACGAGCCCAGAATAAACGGGACAAGAGGGTCAATATCAGTCAGATGCGTTAAAATTTATTATTTTAAAAGAAAACACAAAGGGTTTGCAAAAGGCCTAAAACATCAAAATGGAAAAGGTCACTAACGACCACAATATAGTCTTATTGGTGCAACCTGCCAGCAATGCAACTATCACTATATGCTAAAGCATATAGTTAGGGCTGGACCAGATGACCCTGAATCCTCCCTTAGTTATGCTGCAATAGACATAGGCTGCCGGGGGATTCCCATGATGCATTGAGTTTTTCCTTTCCAGTCACCTTTCTCACTCACTATGTAGTAATAAACCTCTCTGCATTGACCTCTGTCTCTCTTCCACAGCATGTCTTTATCCTGTCTTCCTTCTCTCACCCCAACCAGTCGCAGCAGATGGCCCCGCCCCTCCCTGAGCCTGGTTCTTTTTTTTTTTTTTTCTTTTTTTTTTGCCTGTCCCGTTTGGCTCTTTTGCCATCAGAATTATTATTATTGTTGGGCAAAGAACGATGCCCAACGGATTTACTTTACCAAATTGACCATCCCAGCCTTGCCATAATGGTCCATTTGATTCGCCTTTTATTGTTTATTTTATTTTCACTTGTTGAATACGGGACAGACTTGACTGGAGGAAAGAAGGGGAGAAAGAAAGAGGGAAAGAGAAACAGCTGAGAAGAGGGACGGGGGAGAAGGGCAAAAAACAAAAACCAACAGAATGGGCAGTAAAAAAAAAAGAAAAAAAAAGAAAAAAGAAAAAAAATGCATATTTCAATCACCTGGATCACCTGTTGAGAAAGAAAAAAGAAAACAAGCAGAAGAGAACAAGAGTAATAGAATAAACAACATCACAATGATATATGGGAATATGACAGTAAATACTAAATATTAAACATTATTGTGCAGCACATAAGATCAACAGAACACAGTGTGCTTTGAGGTAGGAGCCAAAAAGGGTGTAGTTTGTGGGTGTGATCACCCGTGTGTACACCTGTGAGCATGGATGCGCTTGTTTTTTTTGTTTTTTCAATTTTTTCAATTTTTTTTTATTTCGCTGAGCCTGGTTCTGCCGGAGGTTTCTTCCTGTTAAAAGGGAGTTTTTCCTTCCCACTGTTGCCAAAGTGCTTGCTCATACACAGCAAAATCTCCAGTGTTAAATTAACACTAGAGAGTGTCTATATGGGTCCACACCTCTGAGTGTTAAATACAACACTGTTGAGTGTTAAATACAACACTGTTGAGTGTTAAATTAACACTTTTGACAGTGTTATATGTTTAAAAGTAACCTAGTCAGTTTTGAAGATTAACAATGGCTAACACTGAGCAGTGCTGATTTTCTAACACTGGAAAATAACTCAAAATGTTAGAAATATTCCAGTGTTAGAAAATCAGCACTGCTCAGTGTTAGCCATTGTTAATCTTCAAAACTGACTAGGTTACTTTTAAACATATAACACTGTCAAAAGTGTTAATTTAAAACTGGAGATTTTGCTGTGTAGGGGGTCATATGATTGTTGGGTTTTTCTCTGTATCTATGAAGCGCCTTGAGGCGACTTATGTTGTGATTTGGCGCTATATAAATAAAATTGAATTGAATTGAATCACCTGAGGGCTTGCTCTCCCTCGGCGGTCCCAGATGCTCGTTGCTTTAAAAGAAACAAATCCACCCCAAATAAATACGAGCCCAACAGAACACTTATCGCATGCACTAAGTGTTTTAGTTCAGGCAATAATTGGTGGCACTAAAATCACTTAATATAACTTATTCACTGCAAATCCACACGGAGCACCTCTAAAAGACCTAATTCCCCTAAGGTAAGAGGGGATAAGCTCAGGAATTGCACATTGCCCGACTAATATTGCACCAGCCCATTGGAAATCAAAACAAACCCAGCATAAAAAACAAATAGTTTTAAAAGGTGACCCTACTCTAAAACCAACTTGGGAGAAAAACACAACGAAAAAGAGAAGGAGGAAAAAACAGTGACAAATTCACATGTGCAGCCTGTCCTGCAGGAGGCAATACAATATACAGGGAGTGCAGAATTATTAGGTGTCAATGGAAAATTGTATTTAGTAGTCAGTATAATCTTTTAGTGATATAAGTTTGCATATGGTAGAATACTGCATGTAGTTATTTGTATTAGGAAATATTCAACCATGTATACTTAGAGGCATATAATCAATTGTGTGTGATCTCTAGCAGGCTGCAGGCTTGGTGTGCACCCCAGGAATGCACCCCCACATCCTGGGAGCATGGGAGAGGTCGTACCTTGTTTTATTGTTTTACGGTAGGATTAACGTAGCTATGTCTGTTTTAGTTTAAGTGCTTCTTTACATATAGATGAACTGCTGGACAACCCAACAATCATATGACCCCCTATGAGCAAGCACTTTGGCGACAGTGGGAAGGAAAAACTCCCTTTTAACAGGAAGAAACCTCCAGCAGAACCAGGCTCAGGGAGGGGCGGGGCCATCTGCTGCAACCGGTTGGGGTAAGAGAAGGAAAACAGGATAAAAGACATGCTGTGGAAGAGAGACAGAGGTTAATAACAGATATGATTCAATGCAGAGAGGTCTATTAATGCATAGTGAGTGAGAAAGGTGACTGGAAAGGAAAAACTCAATGCATCATGGGAATCCCCGGCAGCCTACGTCTATTGCAGCATAACTAAGGGAGGATTCAAGGTCACCTGGTCCAGCCCTAACTATATGCTTTAGCAAAGAGGAAAGTTTTAAGCCTAATCTTGAAAGTAGAGATAGTGTCTGTCTCCCGAATCCAAACTGGAAGCTGGTTCCACAGAAGAGGGGCTGTAGTCGCAAATTTTGAAGCCATCCTGATAATCTTCTTCCACCAACGATGTGGAGATCCAACCCTTTTAGATCAAATTAAAATCAAGACACTCAAAAAGATGCTCTGTAAAAGAGTAGAAAAAAATAGATACAGACATGTGCTGCATGAAAGACGTTAGGGAAGGTTAGTTAGCTGGAGAGCGAGTTATGCAGGAGAACTCTCAGCAGCATTAACTGCCCTGTTACTGCACCACCTTAATAAACCATGGTGAAGCAAAATGTCTTGTGCTTAAGACTCTACATGAAAGTTAAAATATATATGTTCAGTGCACATAGATATATAGTGTATAGTTATACATATCACACAAAAATCCACCACATCCCCCCTTGTGGTACCTGGAGGTACCACCTAAAAAGACCCAATGACTAAAGAAGAACCAAAATCGTGAAAACGAATGCGTGCGCTGTTTTTTTGCTAACATACTTTAAAGCAAGCTCTAAATAGAATATAAGAATTTGTATAAAGATCCCACACAGTTGTTGCTCTATTGAATAAACCCCAGAAACCTCATAGTCATCAACATAACATTCTTCCAACGCTTCATTTCTCTTAGTCAATTAATTTAAGACTAATTGATTCCTCTTCATTTGCAAATCATACTACACAGTATCCTTATCAGAATACTCAAGAAACTTAAAACTAGCCTAATTACAGTAAAATGAAAGTGAGGCATGAAACACATCAGCAGAGACACATAATACATACACGGATTACACAACACCATATGTGACATTAAAAATAATACAATAAAACAATTAATTCCCAATTTTGGATTTCATCTTGGTCAGGTTCAACTTCTTTTTCTGAACAACTTCTCAGTGTGGGCTTTGAAATGTTCTTTGACCATCACTTCATCTTCTTCATCTGACATAAACCCACCAAGAGCATTCTCTTTGTGGGCCGGTACTGCTCACCCGAGTAAACACGAGCTGACATTGACATGAATTAAACATAAAACATTATATACAGTATAAGATTTTGTAAGGTAAACCTAGTTCATACAAATGAAGTAAAGAAAAGTTATTAAAACAAAACGTGCCTTGCTGTTTATTCTTTCAGTGTCCCACAGTAGCACATTTCCTGCTAGGAAAATGTCAGAAGTCACATCATTTCTGTAAATTGGGAAGTAACTGTAATACATCAAGTCACCTCTGTCTCTTGTTACCAGGACTTTTTAAAATGAATGGTGCAACATGGAAAGAGGCCCTACACAAGAGTTTAGCTTTGAGCTCAATATGCGATGATCCTTTCAGCCATGACATCTCTGACATGGGAAACCAGGGAATTTGATTAGAAAATGGTGAAGGATTTTCTTTTCAGTTAGAAACTGGATTTGTGTAACATGGTGGTGAAAAGCCCCCAAAGAAACCAGCATATGATCAGTCGCTATATTGCATTTAATACAAACGTCCTTCGTGTATCCTTTGAATACAGAACAGATCATTTCTGATATCTATGAGTAAACCCAACGAGCACGTGTCCCAAAAGACCCCACAGTGTTTTTATCTGGCTTTTCCCTGACAGTTAGTGGACACTGACAGATGTGTGCTGAATATGAAAGGAAACAAAAGAACTAAAGAAGGTTTGCAGGGTTAAAAACAAGAACTACATGAAGGTTGTTTCATCCTGCTGTAACTTATGACAGAAGCATCTTTTGTTTGTTTTTTCATTTATTTACACAAAGACAGATGTTGAAATAACAGGAGTAACAGTTTAATTCAATTGAAATCGGTCCAATCGTCTATAATGAAATTATTGTTTTTCATTAGTTGGCAAAAGATGGGAGATGAGGAGAGGAGAGCACATTAGACTGCTGAGAGACGGGGAGGTAGTCAAGCACTGACCACATGTCTTCTTGGATTTCAGCAAAACAGATGGGCTCATCTCGGTCTTGAAATAATTCAACTCGGGGTTGAACTGATGCAGTTTGAGAGGCATCTACAGGAGAGGCAGGGGTGGGTGAGGGCTGCTGAGACTGCGCAGTGATGGGGAGGGGGTCAAGCTCTTCCAGCACTGACAGCAGTTCTTCCTCACTGTCTGCGACAAAGGCTTCCTCTGTCTGGAACTGAAGGGCTGCAACAGGGGAGTCCAATGAGGAAAACAAACACAGAGTTTTCATTAGCTGATACAAACTCTGTGCAGTGACTGTTTCATCATTCAGTGCAGTGATGCACACATGTGTGAACTGCATGTTGGCACTTTGGACATACATAGTTTTCTTTGGTCGACCAGGCTGGATGCTCTTTGGCATGATTCTGTCTTTCTGTTTCAGCCTGCTTGAAATATCTGGCTTTCTGGTCGTTTGAAAGCGACTTCCACTGTGGACAGAAGATCATAAGAACACACTGTGAGCACTGCTACTACACATAACTACAGGACAGCTGGGACACATGCAAAAACATGAGCAGACAACATTAACAGATGCATAAATGTATGCAGAGTTACACACTTACTCTCTGTCCCACCACTGCATTTACGGCTGCACTTCCAGGGATGTTGAGTTCAGCAATGACCTTTGGCCTCTGCTCTTTGAGATAGAGCATGAAGGCATTTGGCGGCTTCTTGACGTATGGCCCATCTTCATCCTGCTGGGCTGGGCACTTTCTTTTTCTTCAGGAATAAAACACAGAGTAAGAGCACATGTTAGCACTGTGTACAACTGTGAGGGAAGCAGTTCAAAAACACGAGACAAGCTGTAAAACTGAATGAAATCAGGCACCATTAATGGATCATTACAATAATTCCTGCAGACATCTGCAAACAAATGACAGATACTTGCAGATCAGTGAACCAAAGCAGCCGAGCAAACTTAGTTTGGAGTGGAGGTGTTAGGTGGAGGAGCAGGAGTGACATACTCATACATCTGTACACCGTTCCTACACAGATGAAGGGAGACAGATATGAGATAACAGGAAGAAGTTATGAATATAGAGATGTTCAGCAGCTGTGTTCACTCCAGTGTTTGTGTGTTTTACGTACAGTACTCCAACAGGACGCAGGTTCTGGAGCACACAAAACACACAACAGGTGACGAGACAAGCTGCAATACTATCATCTATCCACTAGGTGGAAGAATTGATCAGTAGAAAGAGGAGATGTGCTCAAAACGACATTCATACATAGATTTATTCTTCTTAGTTAGTCTTAAGAATTAGGATTCACTGACAGTGAAGAAGTTTCAGACGTGCACTCGCGTTTCCCCTTTTGCCTTTTCCTGCTCCAGCCAAGTCCTCCGCCTGCTCGACATCTCTCCTATTACCTTTTATTACGCTTGCACTCATGCCTTTGCCTTTCACCACTTCAAAACTGCGCCTTCTTCAATATTACCTTCATATGCTCTCTTTGCTTTTCGCCTTCCTCACTACACTAAGTACCATTTTTTAACGCTGTGTACTCACTCTTGCTAAGTACATGTGAACAGATCTTGAAGAAAAAAAACAAAACAAAACATACTTTTCTTTTCTCTTCTGATACTATTGAATGATCCTAACAGAAAAAAACAGAGTTAACACTGACTTAATAAAAAAGTGTTATATTTTATCTCAGATAAACTAGTCAGTGTTTATTAGTGTTTGCTCAACTAGAAGTCTTCATAGTAGCATCCACACATCAAGTCTTTAAACAAATAATGAAAGGATAATGAAAGAAAGTTTAATGTGAAATTACTGAATTATATGAAATGCCAGAGTGTTTTTCTTTAAACTACTTGCCTTTTAGTGATGTCACTAAAAGGCAAGGTTCTAATGTTGTGTTGCCATAGACTCCGGAGTTTACTTTTAAAGCTCACTTACAGAACTGACTTATACAGCTTAGTTAGAAAAGTCAAGCATCCAGACATTTGAAGGACTATTCACTCATTAAGGTGACATTTTCTATTTTAAAAATTAAGATGAAAAAGGAAACAAGAAAAGTTACGACTGAGGCAGATAAGAAAGATCCAGGAGATCAAAGTAAGTAAAAAATAAAATCCCCTAAATAACAGAATGTACATTTCTAACAATGTTGAGGCTCTGTGTATAAAATGATTCATTTTTAGAGGATTTAAATCCTGGTTTTGATTGAAACTAACCTGAGTGCAACATGTCTAATCAAAGAAAGGTTACTGGGGCACTTTGTCTTTTGGTAAAATAATGTGACAAGTTTATTCTTGGACTGAGCAGTGAAAACAGAGCAACAAGTGTCATCAGTATCTAGACTTAGTAGACCTAGTATGGACTCGTGTTGATGTGTTTTTTATCAAAAGGATAAACTTGTTATTATATTGTAAGCAATACTAATTTAAAATTCAATGACATCAAAATCCTTCTAGTCCTGATGTCGAGCGCTCTTTTTCACTAATGTGTTGTTGTTGTTTATAGATTGTAAGAGCAGGATGGCTAAAAGAAAGGCCAGTCCTGAAAAAACGACCCCCATAAAAAGAAGGAGGGTCACTGAGCAGGCTGGTCCTTCCACCAGCTCAGATGCTCATGTGGTCGGGGGAGTCAAGCGAAAGGTCCAACAAGATGAAGCGGGGACAACCAATACAGCAAAAAAGCGTAAACTTCTTGAGCATGTGAGCGGTGACAAGGGGCAGGCATCTTCCTGGTTGGACACTGGTAAAGGTAGGCTAATTAGTTGAGTGAGGGGTAGATTAAGTGTACATCTGGTTGCTAGTTTGAAGATATTAGTGTTTGGGAGATATTTGTGTCTATTATCTAATAAGCTGACGTGCTTTTGGTGTTTTCCACATCTGCAGACTGCAGCATAGAGATTTCAGAGAGCTGCAGTAAAAACAAAAAGGCTGGCAAAAGGAAAGCTGCGGGAGACACCAGGGACCCACCTAAGAAAAAGAACGTGGACCAGGACAAAACCAAAACCGTTGCCAAAAAGTCAGTGGCTGAACAGAAACGTAAGTAGCAAGCAGCTTAGCTTTTATATTCAGGTGAAGAGCAAAATGAACATTTAGGGTACAGCAGAGAGTAATTTGTGTGACAGCTGTAGTAAAACCCAATTTGTGTTTGTCTGTTTAGGAGACTTCCAAGCGAGATACGTGGAGGAGCACCGGCTTGGAGAAGGAGGATGCGGAGCAGTGCTTGCTGGCTACCGCATAAAGGATCATTTACCAGTAAGTGTTCAGATGGTGGTAGTAAGACAGGCAGTAATGCAGATAAGGGATAATATCGTAAGCTGAGATGTATGCTGTTTTACACCTTTAATGATGTCATACTGAGGAAATGCTCATCAATGCCCTGTGTCTTTTAGGTGGCCATCAAACACATCCCAAAGGGGAAAGTGTACTGCAAAGTGAAGGTAAATGTGCAAGACTTGAATTGTTTTTACATTAGTGGATTGCATGCAGCGTTCACCTGTCTGTGCCTCATCATCCACTTTGTTGAAATATTTCAGGATGATAACGGGAAGAATGTGTCAGTGGAAGTTGCCATCATGCTGAAGCTTGCAGCTGAAGCAGATGGATCAGTGGAAACATCAGCCCCAGTGTCTCTGTTGGAGTGGTTTGACTTTGGCAGAGAGCTGATCCTGGTGATGGAGAGACCTGTCCCCGCTGTGGACCTGGATAAATACATAGAAGAAAATGGAGGATTTTTGCCAGAGGACAAGGCCAAGGCAAGTTGACTTGCCTTAGAAGAGTCTTAGACTGTACATCATTCAATCAAAGCACAGAGTATTAGAGAAACATTAACCCATTGATTGATTATTGTCTTTTTCATCGTTTCCAGGTAGGGCTGGGCTATATCATACCATTCACGGTAATACCGGTGTAATTTTGGGCAACGATAGGAAAATGAAATATCGCGCTAGAATAGGTAAAACGCGCATGCGCAGTGCCTATGTTTACATACGCAGATGGCGGTGACGCAGAAAGAGAAGAGCAAAAGTGGATCGTTGAATGAAACGGATGAACCAGAACTGGTTTGTAAAAATGCTGCAACTTTAGTGGTGTGGAACTGGTTTAGCTTTCGTCCGTCAGATACACAACAAAGCACGATTTTTGGTAGCGCATGCTAGCGGGCCGTCGTTATTACCGTGTTGTTTGGAAAATACGGCACACTTAAAATCAATCCTTTGATTTTTCTGAAACTCGACAGTGCCCCTTATAATCCCGTGTGCCTTATGTATGAATTCTGGTTGTGTTTACTGACCTCAAAACGATTTTATGTACACGGCGACTTTGCTAAGCTACAAAGCCGCACCGCTCGATGGATTGTCGGAGCATTACGGCTATCGTAGGCAGGCGCCTCGCGGAGTGATACGTACTGCACCTCAACGTGATATTACCGTATTGTGTGTGTATAACCTCTTTTTAAGCTTTGTGGATATTTTACATGGTTATGCTGAGGATATGTCGGCCAATTTCCACTGGAAATGCCTTTTGGTTAAACTGTCAGCGAGGAATTTGCATTTGCACTGTTACATTTTTATATAACTTTAATGCACATAAAAAACAGCTGCTTGTTTAAGTGAAAATACATTTATGGGGTTTTTTGCACTAATAAAGTTGTGGAGTTGTAAAGTATTTTGTCCAGTGTCAATTATATCGTCAGTTATATCGTTATCGCAACTTTTCAAATGTATATCGTGATAAATATTTTTGGTCATATCGCCCTGCTCTATTTCCAGGTCATTCTGAAGCAGCTGGTTGATGCTGCGAAGCACCTGGAGGATAAACACATCTTTCACCGGGACATCAAGAGTGAGAACATTCTAATTGAGACCGGCTCAGATGTACCGCGTGTTCGTATCATCGACTTTGGACTGAGCTGCTTTGTTAAGGAGCAGTCGCAGTACCGCGTCTTCTATGGTAACATATTCTGCTCTTGCTCTTCACAGATGTCACAATTTTCGCCTTTTGTTTTAGAAGAAATTGCAATTGTGTCTGTTTATTAGGTACAGAAATTTACTCCCCTCCCGAGTGGTACGGGCGCAGTTGCTACAGGTGTGGACCCACCACGGTATGGCAAATGGGAGTGGTTCTGTACGAAGCGCTTCATGCCGGGGACTTTAACACCACGAGCTTCCTCAAAAAGCGCCTGAAATTCAAAAGACATCTGTCCAAAAGTAAGAAAACGTCACACTTCAAGACTGACTGATGGCTTGGACCACTGGAACTATCATCTTCATGTTTTTTCTCTTTCCTTTCTTTCCAGACTGCCGGGATTTCTTGGACGCGTGTTTAACCAAAGTCCCGGAGACGCGGCCGACGCTGGAGGAGCTACAGCATCACACTTGGCTGAGATAAGCCTATCACACACACACACACAATTCAGACGTTATCATTTATGTGTGATGTATGAATTACCTTTCTTTTTTTCAGGAAATAATTTTTTTTAATTGGCCCACTTTAAATTTCAGTGTTTTGGAATTCCTGTAACCCCCCCCAGCCATCCCAGGAAAGGGGATCTCTCTTTGAATGGGCTTTCCCGAGGTTTCTTCCCGTCAGTCTGGCCCCCCCAGGGGAGTTTTTCCTCGTCTTCATAGAGAGCTTGGGCTGGCTCAGGAGCTCCATCAAAACTGTCTTTATTTAATTACTCTAATGTAATCATATACTTTAAAGTAATCAAATAAAAGACAGTAAAAATCTGAAGACTTGAAGTAAACTTCCATTAAAATAAAACTTGTTTAATTCATCTTTGCTGAGGATACTGTGTTATTACTATTTCAAGGATTATGTCAGAACACCGGATACTGGTACCCATCCCTACCCATCACTAGGGAACAGAACAAACCAGACATCAATTACAACAAAAATGACACTGACCCAGCCAGCATAACTTGTCTGCCTTAAGAAATGTTTAGCAATATTACAAATTGGGTGATATGCCTTAAAGTAGCTTCTCATGTGTTCAGCATTGTCAAAGGCTACATTTTAATTAAAACCACAATCTAGTAATGTTCTGTCTTTAACCTTCCTAATTTGTTTTTTGTCCTAACCTAACACTAAATTGCCAGTGAAAACAAAAGTTACATAAATAAAGAAGAGTAAAGAAAATTATGGTCTTTTTTATTGTAACAGTTTACCAGTGTACAGTTTGGTTTGTGACATATCTATCTAATAGACTCCAATTTGTGCATGTAAATGGAGAGTCCTCTTCACACACTGAGGTTAATTATGGAGTTCCACAGGGTTCAGTGCTAGGACCAATTCTGTTTACATTATACATGTTTCCCCTAGGCAGCATCATTAGAAGACATAGCATAAATTTTCACTGCTATGCAGATGACACCCAGCTCTATCTGTCCATGAAGCCAGATAACACACACCAATGAGTTACACTGCAGGAATGTCTTAAAGACTTAAAGACCTGGATGGCCGCTAACTTTCTGCTTCTTAATTCAGATCAAACTGAGGTTATTGTACTCGGCCCTGAAAAGCAGATTCTTACTCTGGATGGCATTACCTTGGCCTCCAGTAACGCTGTGAGGAACCTTGGAGTCATTTTTGACCAGGACATGTCCTTCAACGCACATATTAAACAAATATGTAAGACTGCGTTCTTCCATTTGCGCAACATCTCTAAAATTAGAAATATCCTGTCTCAGAGTGACGCTGAAAAACTAGTTCATGCATTTATTGTGTGAATGTGTGTGTGAATGGGTGGATGACTGGATATGTAAAGCGCTTTGGGGTCCTTAGGGACTAGTAAAGCGCTATATAAATACAGGGCATTTACCATTTATTACTTCCAGGCTGGACGACTGTAATTCATTATTATCAGGATGTCCAAAAAACTCACTGAAAAGCCTTCAGCTAATCCAAAATGCTGCAGCAAGAGTCCTGACAGGGACTAGAAAGAGAGAGCAGATTTCTCCTGTTAAATCCAGAATTGAATTCAAAATCCTGCTCCTCACATACAAGGTCTTAAATAATCAGGCCCCATCTTATCTTAATGACCTTGTAGTACCATATCACCCTATTAGAGCACTTCGCTCTCGCTCTGCAGGCCTACTTGTTGTTCCTAGAGTATTTAAAAGTAGAATGGGAGGAGAGCCTTCAGTTTTCAGGCCCCTCTTCTGTGGAACCAGCTTCCAGTTTGGATTCAGGAGACAGACACTATCTCTACTTTTAAGATTAGGCTTAAAACTTTCCTTTTTGCTAAAGCATATAGTTAGGGCTGGACCAGGTGACCCTGAATCCTCCCTTAGTTATGCTGCAATAGACGTAGGCTGCCGGGGATTCCCATGATGCATTGAGTTTTTCCTTTCCAGTCACCTTTCTCACTCACTATGTATTAATAGACCTCTCTGCATTGAATCATATCTGTTATTAACCTCTGTCTCTCTTCCACAGCATGTCTTTATCCTGTCTTCCTTCTCTCACCCCAACCGGTCGCAGAAGATGGTCCCGCCCCTCCCTGAGCCTGGTTCTGCTGGAGGTTTCTTCCTGTTAAAAGGGAGTTTTTCCTTCCCACTGTCGCCAAAGTGCTTGCTCATAGGAGGTCATATGATTGTTGGGTTTTTCTCTGTATCTATGAAGCGCCTTGAGGCGACTTTTGTTGTGATTTGGCGCTATATAAATAAAATTGAATTGAATTATCTGAGGAAGAAGCAGAGTTGGTTTGTTTCCAGCTGAAATCATCCAGGCTCAGGAATTTGAATCGATCCACATCATTTCTGCTTGAACTAGAGAACATGAGTGTCGACTTACATTTGGTCTGTGAGACACATGTCATAGTGACAGTATTTGGGTTAATATGGCATTACTCACCCTGGTCGCATTTCTTCAATATCAGGCACCAAGTTCAGGAACTCGTTCTTTGCAGCCCGCGCAAGGTAGGAGGTCTCCAGAGTGGGAACCATCAGGAAGTTTTCACAGTCTGAGCAGGAGGGACTGGAGGCACGTGAGCTGTTCTCAGGGGTCCTTTAACACAAATCACACCAAGTTAGAATCAAATGGATAACCTGTCAATAACCGTTTGCAGATCGAGGTCAATGTTCCTAAAAATATGTTTACTTCTGGCCCATGGAGCCACAGCGGGAGTCCGAGAGAGGGGCAGGTAGAGGAAGGGGTGAGGGTGGCACTGCTGAAGCTCGTCACGGATGGATCACGTCCGATCGGTGAGATGAGAGAAAGCTGAAGTGAAACAACAGCAGGATGAGGTAGACGTCAATATAGGAACTCCCTGATGTGACACAGAAAGGCTATTTTTTAATTTCTTTGTATTATTTCTCACCTTGCAGTCACTGATGCTGTTCACCAGCTGCTTGTATTCAGTATTGAAGGTGTGTGTCAGAAGGCGCAGGCACTACAACACAACAGGAACAAGACCGAGCAGAGAAGGAAGAAGGCAGCAACAAGAACGCCCACTAAGCCCACGTTTTTCTCACCTTGGTGGCCAGCTCCTTCTCACGCTTTCAAAGGTGGTGCTGGAGATCTGCGAGGAGATGGAGGTGGATGTGGACAGAGTGCTGGAGCTCACGCTGGGGGACAGAGACTCACTCAGGGACTTGGTGGTGGGAGCTGTTCCCACGGGAGCCGCCACTCCCAGAAGGTGACGGGTCTTTTCCACCTGGAAGAAAGATGGGGGCTAATGTGAGGTAGGGAGAAGAGGGGACGTTAGTCATGTAAAGGCCATAGGTGAGGGTAGGGACGTAGATCGACCGGTAAATTGAGAGCTTCGCTTTTACACTCAGCTCCCTCTTCACCACGACGGACCGGTGCAGCGTCCGCATTACTGCAGCTGCAGCCCCAATCCGTCTGTCGATCTCCGGCTCCCTTCTCCCATCACTCGCAAACAAGACCCCGAGATACTTGAACTCCTCCACTTGGGGCAGGAACTCATCCCCGACTCATCCTATATTTCCGTTTTTATATTTCTAATGTTTGCCTTGTTTTCTTCACTGTCTGGTCTGCCTCTGTCTTGCCTGTATGGATGCATTTACACCGAAATGTCCCCAACAAAGGATGTTTTAATTCACCACTATTCCAGTGAAACACGAGTCTCCCATCTTCCTGCTACCAGTCTGGAGTTTTTGTTCACCAAAGCACACACCAACTTCATACTGACGGACAGATCACTGCCCTTTTGCCGCCTTGTCTGACCGTGTTTTGTGGCTGTGGTTCACTTCACCTCACTCTTCCCCATTCTTGTCATTAAATCAGGCTGTTCTGCAACCATGGCAGCCATTCACTCTATGGCTTTATTCATGGTGTATTTTACCCCTTCACCAAAGGCCGTTCTCGTTTCCAACATTATATTTGCAGTGTTCGTCTATCTATCAATATCTGCGGAGTATTTTTTTTTAACGAGTATCCTATTTTCTAAAGCACAGCATGTAAAGGGTAGCTCGGTTAGCAGGATGCTAGCATGTAGCGCTTAGTGAGACACGCCTCAGACGAGTTGAGCAAAGACCCCGTCTGTGTACTTTATACGTGAGCAACGGATTTAAATAAAATTAAGGTTTCAAAAGACAAACTTGAAGATAAAAAAATATATATATACTCACCGGAGAGCCGCCAGGGTTTGCCGCTGCCATCTTGGCGCTCCTAAATTCAAAACTGCCTCTGTAGTCAGGCAGGGGAGGCGTGGAAATTGTCTTTGAGTTAGTCAAACGTTTTCCTTAGTTCGAGTAGATGATAAAAAAAAAAAAATAATAAATGGGATTTTAAGTAGGACTAGGCGTTCTGTAATAATCTCTATTTAGGAGAAAAACTTAATCACTCACCTTTAAACAGCTCTCTTTTAGGAGACACACTGCTGGCTAACGGTGTCATGTGATCAAACAGCGTAATTTAATTGGCTGAGAGCCATTCGACTCGATCTGGTGCTGATTGCTCTGGCTTGGGTCATTAAAGTTCATCACTTTTGCAGTTGAATTTTTGCAGGTGAATTTTTTTCAGGTGAATTTTTGCAGGTGAATTTTTTTCAGGTGAATTTTTGCAGGTGAATTTTTGCAGGTGAATATTTTTGCAGGGAAATTTGGAGGATAAAAATTCAGTGTCATAAATTCAATGTCTAAAAATACTTGAATTCTGATGATACTATATTTCTTCCATATGACAGAGCCTTGAAAGAGTGACAGAGACACTTTTTATGAACTCATCTGTAATGTGTCACCTTTTCTGTAGAATGAAGAAGTGCTTCCCTTCTTTTAAAGTAAATACAGGCTTACAAAGATCCTCTAAACAAAAAATCCTCGCCTGCAGAGAGCAAAATCTCTTAAATAAATGGGGGTAAGCGTAAGCTGAAGCCATCTGATGTTTATGTTCATGAATATAACACACTGAAACATTTTGTCTTTGTTTTTATTGTTTATTAAAATACTTTTAAATGTCTAGTTTTAGTTTAAGAACCATCTAGTCCAGCAGGTGGCGGTAATGCACCTTAAAGCTCTAACCGCCAAAGAAAAACCCCAAAGAAGAAGAAGAAGCCGCGAAGTTCCCGCTTCATTGCGTTTGTGTTTTAGTTTATTTTTCTTCCTCATCTAAAGTGAAGCACTAAGGTAACTTTGATCTGAGTTCAGTCAATCTTGAATTTAGCTCCTGAGTGAAGTTTTCTGTTGCTCTCCTCGGTCTCTGTTGTCAGTTATTTGTGAACCAGTTGAAAGAAAAAGCCTCTACATCAAGTCAAGCTGCTATAAACTAATTTACAAGAAAATATTAACAAATGCTAATGAAACACAGAGAAGAAAACAGTGTTATTATTAGAAGAAAGCTTTTAAATTAGCTAAGTGTAATCAGAGTTTCTATTATTTTATTAGTCTGTTACTAAGCGCTAGTTAGCATCTCTGTCACTGTGTGGCACCTGCATAGTTTTTGAATGCAGCGTGCTATCCAAGCTAGCTAGCTAGCTAGCTAGCTAACGCCAGCCATCATCAATATAAGGTCACTTCCAGCGCCAAAAAATCCAAATATGTTGGCGGTAAAAGTGCTATAATGAAATCAATTTAAAAGAAAGGTAAAAACTAAATGTATTCCAGACTAAAACACAGCTGCCTTTGTCTTATCAGCAAAGTTGTGTCAGCCCACAGGGCATGTGATTGTAAAAACTGGCCTCACTCTGAGAGGCCTGTTGTTAGAATCATTTCAAAGATAATTTGATAAATTCTGATCAGTATTCAGTAAATGAGCCTGATTAACTGTTAGCAAAATAATAATGATAGGCCAGAGATACCAGAGATTCATTTTTAAAACAAATACAGCCTCGAACCCCAAGAGGGGATCTGTGTTTTAAAAGTACTGCAGAGTTTTTAAAATAGAATAGAATAGTCTTTTATTGTCTTTGTACATATTCAACTAAATTGTGGGTGCTCCACACCAACCGTGCATGGAAAACAATATAAACAGTAAGACAATAAGAATAAATTAGAGGACAGGTTGCAGAATGCTTGAAAGTAGTGCAATGGACTTGATATAAGTAGAGAATCGGAGTGTGACTGAGTGATGAGGGTTACTCAGATCATGGCTCAGATTTCTACACCCACTCAGATAGGATAATCTTCCACGGCACACCTGATCAGTTCTCACGGCACACGTATATATGCCGCGGCACAGTGGTTGGGAAACACTGTACTCGTTTATGCAGGTCCATCGATTGTTCTGTTTTTGTTCTTTGCCAGGGCTTTTTTTAAAGAGGAATTGCTCTCCTGGTACTGGTGTGCCATACTGCTGAATTTGGTATCGGTGCTCAAACCTTTTGTGTATGTTTTAAACAAGTTGCTCACCCAGGGAAGCTAAAATTTGTTGTTTGTGCTCTCAGATGAACATATGAGACACTTTGACTCTTCAGTGCAGTGTGGAGCCTAACAAAGTTCTGTTTTGTGTCCCAGCTGATCAGCAGGAGGAGAAGAGTCTGACGGAGCAGCAGGGGAACATTTACGCTACTTGGACTCAGCTCAGCCACTGCAGAGAAAACAATGAGTTCGACAAAGAAGGTGACAGATACTAGTGTTAAGAAATACTCCATTAACCCTTTAAGGCCTATTGGAGCAGGAATGCTCCGTTTTGCGTAACAATTTTAAAATCCCGGTAGAACTGCACTTAAGCTAACACAATTATTTTATTTAGGAATAGTTGTACTTACATCTTATGCCATCAGCTTGCCCTAGGTCACGTTTCCTTCCACATATGTATTTGCAGAAATTGCATAAAAAGCACTTGCAGCAAAAAAACATAATATACCAGAAACACGCTTTGCTGTTCATAGCACTTCCTATGTTGGAATAGATGCCAGCGCGAACTATCACATGTCCAACTTTACCTGCCAAAACCTGCCTTCAGCGACACCTATACTGGTGTTTTTAAAAGTCATGTTTGACTTTATTCTTTTCTGTATTGTTTCTGGGATGCTTAGAACTCAAACTGCACTGTTGGTAATAGTTTATTTTGATGCACATGCTGTTTGTTTGCAAATTTGCATTATAATATTTATTTTTGTTTTTCCTCAAAAATGCTCAAAAACAAATTTCCTGTGGTTGGAAACAATGTGCAACTTTTTTAAATTTACAGTTTTGAGGGATACAATTTTCTAACTACAAATATGTGTAAAAAACAAAACAAAAACAATTTAAATTTTTTTGTATTTTATTGCAGTTTTTTTGCACTTTATGTAGTTACTATGGACTTAATGCATAGATATTATTAACATTTGGGATATAATGGTCATATTGATGTATAGCAACTTGAAATGCTCCCCAAAATGGCATTAAGGCAGGGCTCTAGACTAACTTTTTGCCGGTACGCCTAACTTTAAAAAGTTAGGTGTACCGGCACAAAAGTTAGGCGCACACAAATTTTATAATAATTTATATAATATAATGTGTTTTTCTGGATACACTGTGCTTTTTCAGCATTCAAAGATTGATGACACCGTGTCAGAGCACTGGCTATGAATTTCAGAAGGATCAGGCCTTAACTTAACAGAAAAGTTAGCAATAGTTCTTTTCCTATTACAGCTACATCCACTTCTGTCGTGCCTAGGCTGCTCACTAGGGCTGGGTATCATCACTGATTTCTATAATCCATTCGATTCCGGTTTTCAAAGTCCCGATTCGATTCAACTTAGCCTCAGACAGTCAGAAATATTATAATTCTGATCATTTATCAGTACTGACTTCTTCAGAATTGTGAACATCACAGCAGATGCCTTTGTGTGAAAGTAACTGAGAATAAAACACAGAAAAACATGAAGGAGATTTTCCCTGGTCTGGCTTTCTATAGCAGATAACCTTCAAAATATTCTACAATGTTCTGCATATAAAGTTTAAATTTCTTCAGTATTGAACAACAGAAAAAATAGGCTTTCTTGTCCGATGTCATTTAAGTGAAAAAAAGAATAGAAAAAGACAGCAGCCACAGCGCCGTAAACAGCGGTAGACTGGTGGGTAATAAGCGAATGAATAATACAGAAAACAGAGATTGGAGACGGGAAACTGTTCTTGAAGTACAGAGAGAGCTAGCTGTGCATGAAGTGTGATTTTAATAGTCGTGGAAGCAAAACAGCAAAATTCATGACGACATTGATCAAATGTGAAGCGCAGTTTGCTGCTTCTTTTGCTGCTGGCTCAGTGAATTTTGGTTGGAGAGACAAAACCTGCAGCTCAGAATCAGCGCAAAAAGACGTAATCACAGCGCGGACCGGACGCATCAGAATCGCTAAGCTGAGAAAGCCGAGAAAGACAAAGCTGATTCTGATGCGTTGGCTCTGTGTTTACGTCTTTGTGTGGAGTCCGTGTACCTGCTCTCATCTGCTGTTTAGTTGTTGTTGAAATGGTTTTGTGAGCTTTAATCTGAGAATCTGGCGTTTCTGGCAAAACACAGTTATATTTAAAAGTCGATTCAGGATTTAATGAATCGATACCGCTTTATTCAAGCTACTCACCTCCCACTTCCACCTGCACTTTCAACTGGACCACGGCCAATCAGAGAGGTCCCACCCCTTACTATCTCTGATTGGTTTAGTCCACGATAGGGGCATAATGTGTGTCTGTTGTTGACCACAGGGAAGGTTGCAGATTTTTTATTTTTTTGCTACCCGAACATTTGGTCGCACAGGTGCAAGCAAATATATTTTTTAGTCGCACCACTTGAAAAATTTGGTCGCATTTGCGACCAAATTGGTCGCACTCTAGAGCCCTGCATTAAGGGCATGTAAAAATTAGAGATGGACCGATCCGATATCACGTATCGTATCGGTTCGATACTGACGTAAATTACTGGATCTGATATCGGAGAGAAATAAAAAATGTAATCCGATCCATTAAATTTCAAAAAAGCACCTCACAAAACTTGCGACATGGCGTAACTCGGCTCATAACCGTAGCACGTCGGAGCAGTGTGCTCACGTGATAGAGCGGCTGTGTGTATTTGTAGCCTCGCTACCAATCCGGCATTTCATCTCCGAGGAAGTTATCCCAGAGAGAAGTAAAGCAAGTGTGTAAGTTCGTCTCTGAATGTTTGTAAAGCATTCCTGCGATGGAACATATATGGAGCGACTGCCTCTTCTCTCCCCCTCCCTCTCCTGCTGCTACTTCAGTCATGAAATCATGATCAGCTGATCGGCTTTTCTGTCGCGAGTCCGTCTCTCTTGTTTGTTTATTGCCCACTTCGCGCCAGAAAGAGGAAACCAGCAGCTGAACAACAGCAGCACGTTTAACCTTGATAAGCTGTTGTTAGAATTTATTTAATATTACTTTCTACACCAGGATCCTTTTCTAGCTGACGGCTGGTAACTGTGCAGGGGCGGATCTAGCAAAGTTTAGCCAGGGTGGCCGATAGGGCATTAACAGGGAAAAGGGGGCACAAAGACATCCTTTTCTTTCTTATTCTCATTTAAAATGTCTAGATTTTAATAAATAATTATCTGAATCTTACACCCAAAGTTTTAATCTGATGTAAAATGTATAGAAGTCCATGACTGTATATAGTAACTAAGCCTAATATACCCTAGTAAGCTTTACTACTTTTTCCTTTGGGAAGGTACCATCTGTGCAGTCTGCAATTCTGTTGAAGAAAGATGTTGAATCTATTTAATTATTCTTGAAAAATAATTAATTTCTGTGAATCTTTTTTCACACTGCATCAAATTAAAGTTGATTATGTTGATTAAGCATCATGAAGTGGAGGGTGGGTGATTCCCTATCTATTTTTTTTTTTTTGCTGGGAGTTTTAGAGCCCTATTATTTAGGTTACTTACTCCTTAAAATACCAGAATAGGGAGGATGGAGTAGGATTAAGTGTATTAGATTGATCACTATTACTGAACTATGAAATATTTGGGTGCTGTGTATTTTTTGCATACAGGTATAACAGAATAGCTTTAGTGTTTTGTTTTTTAACTTGAGTATGAACTTATACAAAAACAGCAAGATATTTAAAAAAAAACAGTTCTGTTGATTAAAAAATACACTATATCGGATTCATATCGATATCGGCAGATATCCAAATTTATGGTATCGGACATAAAAAAGTGGTATCGTGCCATCTCTAGTAAAAATATAAACATAAGCTCTTGGTTCTATGGTAGGTCTTAAAGGGGTAAAAGATGAAGTACTGATATATATTTTATGCAAAACTAACTGAACCTTGTGCTATATTAATGTAATGTAATATTCATGTAATAATACAATGCCTACATTGTAGAGGGTGACTTTGCCTCTAAAGAGGAAAATGGGCAGGGAAGAGGTTAAAGTGGGATTCAGCAGGATTCAACCCTAAAATCAGCTGTAGTGGCTCAGTGTGGGGAAAAGAGTCACAGCTCACAATCATTTCTGTTGAGAGCTCCAGTCGATGTTCTTAATGTACAGGCTGTGATCAGCTGACCTGCTGCTCTCTGTGGATGTACACAACTGAATTCAACCAGATGTCTGCAGATGTTTCATGAGTTGTCCTGGCTGATTTCCATCCTCTACACCAGGGGTGTCAAACTCAACTGCACAGGGAGCAAAACTCAAGGCACACTTTAGGTCGCGGGCCAAACAAGATAAACATTTATTGAACACACTAAAACCATGTTTTTTAAACAGAAATATGAATAAAAACAGACAGGAATTTTATTCCAGAATAAATAAACTTAAAAAATCAACTTTAACTTTAAATGTTTTGATCTTCATAAAAATATATCCTGTCAAAATTATGCAAGTTAGAAATATGAACATGCTGCAAAAACCCCAGAAAAAATAAATGAAAACATACACAAGGTTGGAGCTGCATGTAGACGGAGCTGGGGCATTGCTGCAGGAATGGAACTAATAAACTGTGCAGGCCATTCAGTGTCGTACTTTGCCTTGAGTGTACCATTACACTGCAGCTCCATCTGAATCTGCACAGGTGCAGTTTCCACGTAAAGAAGAAGCTTGAAATTCTCTTTTTGTGCTTCACAGTCACCAAAGCGCCGCGAACTCAGTGCGCTCAGTTTATCAGCAAAGTGCGCCGACTTGGTTCAACATTACTTGGCAACAGGGAAAGTGAGACAGGTTGCACTGGTGCATTTGTGACAGCTTCACTTGAAATGCCTTCACTGCATCATACATGCCATGTCCATTGTTAAATCTCCCAATTCTTTTGATCTTTGGGCTGAAGGAAGGACAATACTCGGTGTATAAATGCTCAATCAACAATCTTTTATTCCATACAATTCAACACTTTTGAGCATAAACCATCCGGAGGGGAGATGAGCGCGGGAGGGTGTCCGCCTGATCTCGAAGCGTCTGAGTGTTTCTCACATTCTTATAGCTTCAGCCCCCCTCCACCTAGTCATAAAACCTAAACATTCACATTCTTTCTCTCTTACGGCGCCTAAGTGACGGCCTTGGCTCCCTGTTTTATCTCCTCCTGATGAGATGGGGCAGAAAACCTCTCCGGTATGCTCTGTTCTCTTCTAATCAGACAAATAAGGCCATGACTCTCTGAAAACAGTATTTCTTATACCTCAGCAGTATAATGCATCATAAAACAATATCACTCATTCACAATAAATCAGCAGTCTAATGTAATACAAATCAGTTTAATAACTGTAATAGTTGTCACCTTCTTCAAAGTCAGGAGAATAATGCAAACTAAAACTACATAATAATTTCACTATCTTTAATTAGGGGTATAACGTGGCATAAGATAATATAATAATCTCACACCATGAACTGACAGATTTCTTTGCTGAGCTCAAAAACTCTATTGAGAACTTTTTCCCAACTCAGCCAACGGAACTCTGTATGATAAGGATGTCACCAAACTCTGAATCATAGAAGGATGAAATTGATGGTGATTTAAACCTTTAAACTCAGATAAAATTTACGGTTTGTGTTACAGTGATCGTTACATGCTCCATTTATAGGACTTTACCACACAGCCTGGTGTATGATGCAGGATTGGATTTCATGTGTTACTGTTTAGGCTCAAATCAATTTAGTCTTTGAAGCCCGCAGTGATGAAATAACTCCCCTCAAATGACTTAAACCAAAAGTAACAAGCATGTGTTGAAAATGTAAGGAGTAGAAAATACAGATTTTTTTTTTAATGTAGCGAGTAAAAGTAAAAAAAAACGTCAGGTTACAGTCAGACTCTGACATCATCCTTCACTGAACCAAGCTAGTAACTGTTACATATGATTTATTATTATCGAATAAATTATACAATTATAGAAATATATAATAGGAAACAAACAGGAAATATAAAAAAGTACAGACCTGGTAAACATTTATTACTATTCTGAGTGTGTTAGCATTAATATTTGTGCACAGGCAGGAGGGATGGGCATGATTTTAGAGTGTTTGAACAATGATTAATTATCTTTAACAGCAGGTTGGATGTAATGTGTTACTACTACCAGTAGGTGGGGATAAGAGACCTTTAAGGTGTTTGGTGCCACACTCCACCTTGAGGTTTAAAACTAGTGTTAATGGAGGGAGTTTGAAGCTTCAGTTTGTTTAATGACTGCATTTCACTCACTGCCTCTGTTTGTATCTCTGTCACTGCAGGACCAACGTGGACCGAGAAGTCAGCGCTCTCAGGAGGCCGACAAACCTCACAGAAGAAAGAGAGAGAAAAAAAACACCTGTGACGAGTGTGGGAAGGATTTTACCTGGAAGTTTAAACTAAAACAACATCAGCTCATCCACACTGGAGAGAGACCGTTCAGCTGTGACTTGTGTGGAAAGTCGTTTTCCTGGAAGAATGTCCTAAAAAGACACCAAGTCATCCACAGTGAAGTTAAAGCTTACAGCTGTGATCAGTGTGGCAAAGCTTTTACTCAAAGTAGCAACTTACAGAGTCATCTAGTTACCCACTCTGGAGTTAAGGCATACAGCTGTGACATCTGTGGAAAAACCTTCAGCCGGGTATGGAGCCGAAATATACACGTACGCATTCACTCCGGAGAAGATGTGTACTGGTGTGATCAGTGTGGGTCATCCTTCACCACTGCAAGTCAGCTTAAAACACACAAACGAGTCCACACAGGAGAGAAACCATACAAGTGCAGACACTGTGACAAAAGCTTCTCACATTCAGGTCATCGTAACAAGCATGAACGTACACACATGGAAGGAAACTACAGCTGTGAGCAGTGTGACAAGAGCTTCAGTAATCTCAGTTCATACTCTGCACACAAACGATCCCACGTTACTAATAAACTGTTTCACTGTTACCACTGTGCCAAAACATTCACTTCATTATCTGCTCTGTGCAAACATCAGCGCGATCACGCAGGGCTGAAACCGTTCCCATCACAGGATCAGAGTGAATCTGAAGAGAGAGAAACATCCTCTGGTTTCAGAGTCCAACTTAAAACCCTGGAGATCAGGCTCCACAGAGTTCAGGTCGGCTCTCCTTAAGTTTAAGTTGAAGTTCTAATGAGGCTATGAATCAAACTGTTCCTATAGTTCAATGTTAATCTTTATAAATTGTTCTTCTGTTTGTGTTCAGTCGTTACCTTTTTTTTCAGTGGTTGGATGAAAAATCAGTTTCCTGTTGTTCAAGTTTTTATTGAATGTATTTTGTTAAAGTTCTTTTTGTTTAACTTCTTAAATAAAGTTTTTAAAAAAAAAAAGTTAAATAAAGAATTGTTTGAACGACAAAGATTTTGAGCCATGATGTCATTTCCTGTATTTCAGAGTAAAGACTGAAGTGACAAATGGAAACATGTTTACAGTCATGGAATAAACACTGATGGGTCATCTGTAGGAAGTACTATTGCTGACCTGACAGACTCGACCTTGTTTACAAAGAAAGAAAGGAACTGATGACATGTGTCAGCAGAGGCTTTCAGGGTTGTCTAGAGTAGAGCTGATAGTCTTAAAGAGAACACGGCGATTATGACAATTTAACACAATGACCTGAGAAACATTCTTTTAACATTTCAAAAGAAACCTGCAATTTGTCTTTCTTCCACTTTCACTCTGCTCTCCTACACTGACGCCTGACTGCTTGGGTGGATTCATTTAACCAGGGCTGTGGAACACGTTTTGGGCGCCTGGTTTTTAATGGGTTCACAGGGTTTAGGGTCTGAGTACAGGTTTCCTGGAACTGCAAAAGCAGCTCATCTGGGGTGGATCCAGTAAGTAATCTAAGGCTATTCATCATCTCTCCCCTCAAAACAGGACTACAACAGTTCAAAATCAGGACTACTTAGGACTTAACCAAAACAGAACCAGAAACAGCTGGGGGAGCAGCACAGCAAAGGACTCATCCAGACTGGAAAAACGAATCGGGAAGGCTAGCTCTGTGGTCGGCATGAAGCTGGACACTTTGGTGATAGTGGGAGAGAAAAGGACATTAAAGAAACTGCTGGACATTATGGAAAATGCTGGGCATCCTCTGCACATGCTCGTAAATAATCAGAGGAGCCTATTCAGCGACAGGTTGCTTCTCTCAAAGTCAAGAACCAACAGGCTTAAAAACTCCTTTGTCCCACACGCCATCAAACTGTTTAACTCCTCGTTGGAGGGGAGAGGGAGGGGAAACAGGAGGACAAAGGCGAGTGGGAACAACTGAGCTGTAGTGCCTTTTCACTGTGCAATATTTGCAATATTTTTTTTATATTTGACCTTTTTTGTGGGGCAAATAATATTGACACCAGTCATTTTGAGTTTTTCTGAAATGATTCTGTTGTTGTCTACAAAATATTAAAAAAATTAAGCTTTAGGGAAATCCTCTGGTTGAAAATCCTGTTTTAAAAAAAGCACTTGGGACAATTGTGGTGGAGACAGCTTTTGTTATAATATCAATAATATTTTTATGAATATGGGATACTGTTACATGTTTGCATAGACTTTTGTGGAATATGGAGACACTCCTGGCATTATATGAGCAAAGTGAAACTCATTTTTTAGGGTTCATGGAGATGAGTGTGAAGATCCAAACAATCGCTGTCAGTGATGGAGAAGCTTTGATGAAAAAATTTGGTAAAAAGTTCACCAGCATGAAGGAAATGAAGTTCTCAAACTTTCCTTAGGAGGACCCCAGCACGCCTGCTTAAAGAAAAGTAAGTGTGCTGATGTGGATGCTTGCAGTGACTGCTGTATAGAGGCCATCACATGAAACATATCAGTGTCATAAATGTTAGTTTAGTCACGTGTTTGTTTATTATCCTTATTGTTTTATCTGGGACTGTTTGCAAACATCTCAGAGAGAGGAGACACCAGCATCTGAACAGAGACTCAAACCAGCAACCTGCAGCTCCCTGCTTGGCTGCTCCAGTTTTCTCCTCTCTCATGTTGCCCACCAGTGATTTCTAGCTGCCCACCCACACAGCAGGCTAGAATATGCACTGAGCCTCAGCACCATGGTTGCAATACTTGGACATGTTTTCTTTATTAAATAATGAACCAGACCCCAAAAAGTAAACAGCTGTTATTGCTAGGCAACGGGAGCAGCATTTGGTGATGCAGCACCTGACATTCCTGACCATGTGGGCGGAGCATGCATGGAATGGAATGTTTTGTAGAACTGTGCAACACAAGCACTTAGTTACAGCATTTTTCATTTTATCCAGACACAGCTAGAGACACATCTACAGCAGCATCTCTGTGCAGGACAGACGACGGTTGAAGAAAAAAAAACACATCGAAAACTTCACTTCTCTACAAAACTTTGGTTCCTTTGTTTAAAAGGCCAAAATGAATCAAGGGAGATCGAGAAGAGGATTGGTGAGTGCGTCACCATACAGTACAGAACAGTCTGAGCTGATTAAACTACGAGAAGAATTTCAAATAATACAGGCTGAAAATGTCAAATTAAAAGAAGTGGCAGAAGAATCAAGAGAAGAAGCTAAAAATTCAAAGTTTGAAACCGAAGTAGTATTGAAGGAATTACTGCATGTGGGTCTAAAGCTTAAAGGAGAGAAGATGGGAAAACAACAAGCAGAAAATGAGAATGAAAACATCAAGAAAGAACTGTTGGAAGCTCAAAAAGCATTGCAGGAAGAGAAAAGCACAGCACAAGAAGCTAAAAATAAATATCAAACTGCAAAGAAGGAGGCAGAAAATGTGATGCAGGAATTACAGGAGGTGCAGGAAGCTTTTGAAGGGGAGAAAAGGAAAATGCAGTTGGCAACACAAGAAGCTGAAAATGTAACGGCTGAAGCTGAAATACTCAGGAAGGAATTACTGCATGTAAAGCAACAACTTGAAGAGGAGAAAAAACGTAAACATGAGGCAGAAAATGAGATTGAAAATATGAAGAAAGAATTGTTGGAAGCTCAAAAAGTGTTGGAGGAAGAGAAATTTAAAATACAGGAAGCAAAGAAAGAAATGGAAAATACAAAGAGTGTCACTCAAAACATGAGGAAGAAGTTGCTGGAAACAGAGGAAGAAATAGAAAAAGAGACACATGGAAAATGGGAGGCAAAACAGGAAAGTGAAACTCTGAAGAAGAAACTGATGAAAGTGCAAGAAGAACTTGCAGAAGAGAAAATTGAGTTGAAGGTATTCAAGAAAGAAACGACAGCCTCTGAGGTGACCAAGAAAGGCTGCAAAGATGCACTTAAAGAAATGCAAAAGCACAAAAAGGAAGCTAAAGAGCTCCTGAAACAGAAAGTCAAACTGGCCAAACAGCAGCTGAAAGAAGCATTTAAAGACGCCGAGGAGCAGCTAAACAAAACCTTAAAAGAGCTGAAGGCAAAAGAAAAAGAAAAGAAAGCCGAGGACAGGAGTGGATTCTGGAGCAGACTGCTGAGAAAAAACTGACCCAGCAGCATCAAGTTTAAGGAGAGCAATAGTTTCTTCCTCCTTCCCCCTCTCTCAACCTTTCTTTCACAAAAATCCCCCCAAACTTGACTTGGGACGTTTGTTTGTTTTTAAAAACTCTATTCTGAATACATGTACTGAAATACACAAATAAAATTGCCATAACTTGACCTCACGTTGCCGGCTTCTTTTCTTGTGTGTCTGTGGATGTAAAACAGTAACACACTTTCTGCTCTGTGTGTTTTTAATTGTAAATAAATGCAATATATCTTCATTTTAAAAAACTTCTGCTCTAAATCTTTTTTTAGCAAAATGCTTTTTTTGCCCCTTCCTGATTTCTTATGTTTTAACATGTTTGTTACATTTACATGTTTCCGATTTCAAGTGTTAACACAGATGGTCAGAGACAGAGGTCTGGACAGCTCTTTCCCTTTATTTGTATTTATTCAGGTTATTTTTATACTCAAAAATCCATCCACAAGCTTCAACGCGTCCAGAACTCTGCTGCCCGTATCATCACCAGGACCCCTTCTATCCACCACATTACTCCTGTTCTGCAGCAGCTTCACTGGCTCCCGGTCAAATATCGTATCAATTTCAAAATACTCTTGTACACATTTAAGGCTATTCATCATCTCTGCCCTCCATATCTTTCTGATCTGGTTAAGATCACCGCCCCATCTCGTTGTCTCAGATCTACTTCTTCCCTTTCACTCTCCGTCCCCTCCCCCCGTCTTGCCACCATGGGGAGCAGGGCTTTCAGCTGCTCTGCTCCACGACTCTGGAATCCCCTACCTCCTGATTTAAGAAATATCTCTTCCTTCTCTCTCTTTAAGTCCCAACTCAAAACTCACTTGTTCAAAATAGCTTATCCCACATAACCTCTCCACTCTGCTCTTTTAAATTAGTTTATGTCTTATGCTTTTACGATTGTGTAAACTGCTTGTTTTTATGTTGCTTTTTATTCTAATGTGTACAGTGACCTTGAGTGTTTTGAAAGGCGCTTTCAAATAAAATGTATTATTATTATTATCTTTGAAATATCTCAGTGTGACACTGATACTGTACATGAGTGTGGTAGGTTTTGAAAACAGCATCAGCAGAGTACACAGCAAAGGGGAAAGGAACAATTGTTCCTTTCAAATTTTATACAAAACATCCAATCCTGGATCATATCCATATCCACTTAGGATCGAGTGATCCAAATACACCACATTGTGACAATAACCACGGCATAGCAGCTGATGAGCAGCAGATAGATACTGCTCATGGCACCACTGGTGCAACTAGACTTGCAGTCAAGACTGCCAAAACCAAGACCAAGACCAGAGGGTATCGAGACCAAGACAAGACTAAGAACAAGTCGAGACCAAGTCGAGACGAGACCAAGACCAAGACGAGACCAAGTCGAGACGAGACGAGACGAGACGAGACCAAGACAAACAAAAGAGTCTTTAAACTGCAGCCAGATGCTGCTTCGTTTACGGGTGTCAGGCATATTTATGTGTTTTTGCTTTCACACAGCCCTCCTCACCACTGTCTACTGTCTCACTCACTTACTGAGAGGACAGACGCACCCTCCACTTGACTGTCGAGAAATGCAGATCCAAAAGCAACAACATGGCAGGTCAAGAGACAACAGCAGTATCCTGAGCAGCGAGGGGTCCAGCAGCAACAGCAGTATGTGCAAAAGGCATCAGCAAGGAGAAAACACCATCATGACTGGATGGATGGAGATGCATTTCCAACAAGCTGCAACTTCACTGTGTGTGAATGCAAATTGAGAACACTGTCTGAGTTGGACATTTGTTACGTTTGGAGTGAAACGGCAATGGAAGAGACAGTGGGCGTAGATTTCGTTTTGGCATTGGTGGGGACCAATGACCAATGATTCAGGGTTATTTTTCCTTTTTGTCCGTGCTTCTTGATAACAAAAGGAGAAATGGACTTGCCTAAATATCCTCTTCTACATGCTTTTAAACTATTTAAAATTTAGGGGTTAGGGTTAGTTACTGTACAACATCTTCAGCTATAAAATCAGAAAACAGGGCAACAGCAAGATGGTTTTTATTTTTAAAAAAGGGGGAAAAAGCTTTATGATCAGTATAACAGGGAACAAAAAACAAAAATTCAAGCGTAGGCGTGAAGCCACTGAGGTGGTTGTTAGCGGGGGTGACGCGATGCTTCTGGTATGCATGAATTAATTAAACAGTCCAATAACTCCAGCAGTACTTATCTTGTCCTTTTTGGTCTTTGTTCCAAACATTTTAAGATAAAAGCGCAGCGGTCAAACGTTTTGCCTTCTTATGATTAACAACACACCTGACGCTGATTACGTGCGTCCACCTTAAATACCTTACATAAACCTACCATACAGGAACTTAAAAAGGTGGAATCCTCAGTGGTGCTTGGTGCCACACCCTCAGGGACTTTAATGTTATATAAAAACACTGACAGCTCAATATCTGCCTCAGTCACTCTCCCTGATCCAGCTGAGTCACCAATAGGAAAAATCTGCTTTTCACAGGAACTTGGTAACAGCAATAAGAGAATACGTAGTTTATTCCAAGAAGATATCGTCTCTCTCCCATATATAACATCTTATTGGAACCGATATGTTCCAGATATCAAGTGGAAGACAGTCTGGATGGTCCCCCATAAATATTTGATTGTAAATAAGGTGAAAGAAGTCTCATTTAAAATTCTACATAAATGTTATCCAGCCAGTCACTACATGGTCAAATGTAAAAGGGACATAAATACTAATTGTACTTTCTGTGGGGATCATCCAGAAACTGTGACGCATCTTTTTTGGTACTGTTCTTTTACACAGAGATTCTGGAAGGAATTTAGCAGGTTTGTTATTGTCCATATTTTAAGGGAGTTTTCTTTACGATGGGAAATTGTTTTATTCTGTTTGTTTAAGTTCCCCAAGAAGTATTGTTTTGAAGGAAGGAAGGTTCAGGGCTGAAGCAATCAGCATCATGGGCTCATCCGGTTAGAATAAGAAAAAGCAGTCATCATTTGCAGGTTTTGTCGTTTTATTGTATAACAGGTAAAGGAAAGAAAGACACACATGGACTGCTCTCTCTAAAAAGGACATAAAGTATGATTTAAGTAACTCAAAATGATACATGAACTCAGGAGACTCAAAGAGAAACTCACCTCAGCTGCCGCCCCATGTGGGAGTGAAGAAAGAGTGAGGGGTAGGTGAGTGCAGTCCTTATATAACGAGTGACAGGTGAGTGCAATTAAGGCCAAGAACCACACCCAATCAAAGGTGAGGAAAAGAAACAAGGTGCATCTGGTGAAGTGAATGTGCTAGAAGGTGAGCCTTTACAACAGCCGCCCCCATATTTCTACTGAGAAATATGTTCAAAGGATTAAAGATGCTCTTTTTCACAAAGCGGGGGCAGAGGAATCAGACATGCTACAGGTCTAATATAGGTTCAGGGGGTCGACCTAGAGGTCGACAATGCAGGCCAGACAGTTCAGGGGGCCGACCATGTAGCCAGCGGTGGCGGCAAAGCAGGTCCAAATGCCAACCACGTGGGATGCAGCGGCAGGCCCAGACCTGCAGACCGTTGGGCAGTTTTGCAGGTGCTGGGGGCAATGTACGGGGCTTGGCAGAGGCAGGACCAGGTGATGCAGGAGCAGGCAGCGCCCTGACCACTGGCGGAATGGCAGCCACAGGCGGTGGAACTGGTGATAGTGGCACTGCCGGTGACGACATAGGTACTGCTGATGGTAGAGTATGAGGTGGGTATGATCAGAGCCTATGAGCAGTAGTGGAGCTGCTTTGTTAGTAAAGGTTAATGGGATACCTTGAAGATGCTTGTATCTCCGTTGAAGAGAGGATACGGGGTAGGTGTGGTCTGAAAGTGCTAAGTGACTTGTAGCGAAGGCATTATTAATTGTGTATGTTTTCTCTGGATGTGCGATGGGAGAAATCTGGAAACTTACAGAAGAACCTTTAATAGTTTCAACTTCTTGATGGACAGTTCTGAGTGATAATTTTTCAGCTTTCCCAGTTAGTTGGAGATGCTTAGCTGCAGATGTCAGAAGCATGGTACGTTGGGAGCCATCATCAAGTATTGCATATGTTTCCAGGGTTCTTTTGCCATTACGCAGGAGCACTTTCACAACCTTTAAAAGGACACTAGGGCGATCGCTAGGTCTATCAAAGTACAGTGTCCTCACTACAGGATTAGTTTCAGTTCTAGGTCTCTGATTCACCTCACATAGGATCTGTAGATGTCTATCCATGCAGGTGGCACATGCTTTCCTCAGATCACACTTCGCAGCCTGATGAGTTCTAGCACAACGCCAGCACCGTTTGTTTCTCTTTATCCAGTTTATTTTCTCATCCTTTGTCTTGTTAATGAACTCAGGGCACTTGCTAATGTGGTGTTCAGGTGAGCAGCAATATGCACATCTAGCCTTAGTCATTATGATGGGTTGTGCTGCCTGTACAGGATCGGATGCATTTGTCCCATGTAATATTGTTGTGAGTGGAGAGGTGTACTTATGGGCAGGTCGTGGCTGGTTAAAGGATGAAACAGGACTGTCCTTTCTTGGTTGACACTTGCACTCTATTTGCAACCAGGATGAGAACAAAGGTAAGTCATACATCATATCTCCTTGTTCCCTGTAAATGTGCCGTTTGAAGCGACTGGAATGCTCTGCGGGCAACTTTTCTAACAAGCGATCGACATGGGAGCCACAATCTAGTTCTGCACGTCCTTGTTCTCCCATAGTGCTAAGCAACCCAACTAAAGCCTGTACTCGAAGAGCAAAATTATCAAGGCTCTGACCATCACCTGCTCTGATAGGAGGCAGTTCCAGTATATTCTTTAGCTCTTTCAATGCCAGCTGTCTTGGTTGCCCATAACGCTCATCAAGGGCTTTGATGGCTTGAGTGTATGGGTCAGGAGCGTAGGAAAAGGCAAGAGCTAATCGTTTAGCTTGGTCTACTTTCAGATGATCGAGGAGGACATGATATTTAAAGTGCTCCGTCTCATGAGGGTCAAGCAGGTTAGTAAGGGCCATTCGTAACAGCCTATACTGGATTTCATCTTCTCTGGTAAGGTCTGGGAAAGAAGGACCCTCAAGCTTATACACATGTGTTCTAGTGCTAACAGGGTGACTAGAACTAGCAGTAATGGGTACTGAAGGGTTTTGTGCATGCAAACCATCAGATGTAGCTGGTTGCTGCTTTACAGGAGGGTGCTGCCTTGGTTCCGGAATGCAGACGAGAGGTTGAGCGGGGTCTTCATCTAGAGGAACAGCAGGTTGAACACATGAAATCTGGTGGGGACCTTGCAGTGGCGTGGCCAGGAAATTAAAAGGAGTCTCATCTGGTGTCGGAAAAACTGGTCTAGGCAAACCACTTGAAGGAACTGCAGCATCTAATATTGTTGAATTAGGGAAAGGAGGGCTAGCAGCCAGAACTGCACCAGAGTGACGGCTAACCTGGGGGGGCTGAGAGGGTGATTGACATGTTGCTGGATCAATCACTGGGAACTGCTCATGTTGCTGATGTGTTTGGGGAATGGCTTGTAAACCGCAAACAGAGGATTTGCTTTCATCAGAGACAGTGTGAATTGAAGATCTGGAGGAACTGCGAGAATGGGGAGGAGATAACTGAATCATGAATTGCCTAATCTCCCTCATTGTCATCAGGAGTTCCCTCATCACCTCATCTTGATTGGTGGGTAAAGGAGCAGGGGATGTCTCTGGTTGTCTTTCTGACTCTCCGACAGGATCCTGCAGCCCATGTGTGTCTTTGTCACTATGTTGGCATTCTGTTTGACTCTCTGTCTCACATGTAGCTCTTCTAGCTCCAGGGTACTGAACGTCATACTGCTGCAGGTAGGCAGGAGGTCGACTATCACGACCGGAACGTCTCAAATCTTCAGTCAATGGCTGCTGTGAATCCATGACGCTAACGCTACTCCGGCTCGGAGTACCATGTTTTGGAGGAAGGAAGGCCAAGAACCACACCCAATCAAAGGTGAGGAAAAGAAACAAGGTGCATCTGGTGAAGTGAATGTGCTAGAAGGTGAGCCTTTACAACAAGTATGAGAAATGTTTTTTATGATGAATTTGTTCATACTTTTAGCTACATTTTTTATCCATAAATGTAAGTTTACTAACAAAACACCATATTTCTGTCATTATTTTAAGGATGTGGAAATGTACATACAATCAATATCAGACTCCACCAACACAAAGGCTCTCAAAACAATACATGTATGTGTATTCTTATAATTGTTACCTTTTTCTTTTACTCTTGGCTTTTTGTGTTCATGTTCTGTTGTTTTGTATACTTCATCTGTTCGTATGTTGTATACTCATTGTTTATTAAATAAAGTTTAAAAAAAAGAAACTTAAAAAGGTTACCTCTAGCGGCAACATGAGGTATCAACCCAAAAATGGCTCCTACAAAAATAATGTCTTCTTTCAACTGGGATTAAGATTGTCTCATTTCCAGCAGGTGGCACCACAGTCCTATAACCCTCATAGAAAGTCCTTGTATCCTATTATTATAGATGGTAGATTTATAAATGGCCTGTATTTGTATCGCGCTTTTATAAAAACAATGAATGAATTTCCTGCTGCACTTAAGATAATATAAAGATATAGAATCAATAGCAGCCAATCCTAAATGGGCCTGAAAAATAAAAATATGTTAAAGACACAAGTGATCAAAGTAGAAGTACCCATCACATAATATAATAAGAATAGAAGAATTGGCCTGCTATTTACAGCAACATACTGCTGTGATGGTTTTATTAATAGCATGAAACCAAACAGTAAAACCCAGAGATAGTGCTGCTTAATACTGAATAGAAATTAGACTGGAAGAACTGGAAACAGAAAATAATGTGGACGGTGGACAATCCGGTAATAATGTCTCAACTGAACACAACACAACTGATCCCCAAGGATTTACAGTGGAGATCATTTAAAGTTACATTATGCTTACCTTGTGTCTGCTTCTCCACCCAGCTGTTGATGTGGACCCTGGCCTCCTCTGCATTTCCTTTGAAGTCCACAGACTCGAGCTCAGCGTTGTAATGCTTTTTGGTGCCTTTTAAAAATTCCTGGAATTGTGAAAATAAGTCACTCGAAACAGATTCAACAAACTACGGAGACTTCAATCAAGTTCAGTCACTGTGTTAAAACATTTTCAGTCCTTTGGATGCAGTTGAAGCTTGAACTAACCAGTCAGCCTTTGTCTAATAAAAGATTAAAGCAAATAGCTTGTTGGATGCCAATTTAAGTAGCCAGCATAGAAAAATACACAGATTGTGGGTAAGCTGGTTTGTAACGTTTCGGTTCAGATGGCAGCAGTTTTTGCTGACAAATGTAAGTTTTAGTATTTCTAAGTATTAATAAATTACTGTTTTACTTCTTTATATATTTCTTTATACTATTTGCAAATATTTTAAAAGTTTAATCTGCTGTGATGACTGGAACACAAAGGAGAGAAATGGTGCCTTGTCTCTTGTTATGAACTGTAAATAGCTAAGTGCTTAGAGCAGCTGGTCCTAGCACACTTCAAATCCTGTCCCCCCCCACCCTGGACCCCCACCAATTTGCCAGAACAGGAGCACAGAGGATGCAGTCTCCATCGCACTGCACTCTGTCCTCTCACACCTGGACAACAACAACACCTACGCCAGAATGCTGTTTATAGACTTCAGTTCAGCATTCAATACAATCCACCCCTCACAACTCATCAGGAAACTGACAGACCTGGGCATCAGTTCCCTCATCTGCAAATGGTTACTGGACTTCCTGACCAACCGCCCCCAACATGTCCGGCTGGATAACCGCTGCTCATCTACCATCACAATGAACACCGGTGTACCACAAGGCTGTGTGATGAGCCCTTTCCTCTACTCCCTCTTCACCCACGACTGCAGACCTGCTGATGGTTCCAACACCATCATTAAGTTTGCAGATGACACCACGGTGATTGGCCTCATCAGTGACAACGATGAGGCCGCCTACAGGGAGGAGGTGGATCGTCTGGCTGAGTGGTGCGACACAAACAACCTGCTGCTTAACACCGAGAAGACCAAGGAGCTCATCGTGGACTACAGGAGGAATGCTGACCCACATCCACCCATCCACATTAAGGGGACGGCTGTGGAGCGTGTGAGCAGCTTCAAGTTCCTGGGAGTCCACATCTCCGAGGATCTCACCTGGACGACCAACTGCTCCAAGCTGGTCAAGAAGGCTCACCAGCGCCTCTTCTTCTTGAGGACTCTGAGGAAGAACCACCTGTCCTCAGACATCCTGGTGAACTTCTATCGCTGCACCATCGAGAGCATCCTGACCAACTGTATAACAGTCTGGTACGGGAACTGCTCTGCCTCGGACCGGAAGGCGTTGCAGAGGGTCGTGAAAACTGCCCAGCGCATCGCCGGAGCACCACTTCCTGCCATAAAGGACATCTACAGGAAGCGGTGTCTGAAAAGGGCTGGGAAAATCATCAAAGACCCCAGTCACCCATCACATGGACTCTTCACCCTCCTGCCCTCTGGGAGGCGCCACAGGAGCCTCCGGACTAAGACCACCAGGTACCGGAACAGCTACTTCCCCACAGCTGTCAGACTCCTGAACTCTGCCTCCTGACATCTGACCCACGTTAAACTCATGCACTGAACATACACACCCCCACAATGGACAACTGTACCCTCAAACACACAATAATAACATGGAGTGAACCACCACTCACAACCACTAGCACTTTATATAGCCTCTGTAGAAACTATCTACACCCTCACTTATCTTAACTGCACTACTGTATAGCTCTGTGTAAATAATCATTCTGTACATTCAATAATCTTTAATCCTACAACTGTTTACAACTTGCATAGTTGCCGGGGATTCCCATGATGCATTGAGTTTTTCCTTTCCAGTCACCTTTCTCACTCACTATGTATTAATAGACCTCTCTGCATTGAATCATATCTGTTATTAACCTCTGTCTCTCTTCCACAGCATGTCTTTATCCCATCTTCCTTCTCTCACCCCAACTGGTCGCAGCAGATGGTCCCGCCCCTCCCTGAGCCTGGTTCTGCTGGAGGTTTCTTCCTGTTAAAAGGGAGTTTTTACTTCCCACTGTCGCCAAAGTGCTTGCTCATAGGGGGTCATATGATTGTTGGGTTTTTCTCTGTATCTATGAAGCGCCTTGAGGCGACTTTTGTTGTGATTTGGCGCTATATAAATAAAATTGAATTGAATTATCTGAGGAAGAAGCAGAGTTGGTTTGTTTCCAGCTGAAATCATCCAGGCTCAGGAATTTGAATCGATCCACATCATTTCTGCTTGAACTAGAGAACATGAGTGTCGACTTACATTTGGTCTGTGAGACACATGTCATAGTGACAGTATTTGGGTTAATATGGCATTACTCACCCTGGTCGCATTTCTTCAATATCAGGCACCAAGTTCAGGAACTCGTTCTTTGCAGCCCGCGCAAGGTAGGAGGTCTCCAGAGTGGGAACCATCGGGAAGTTTTCACAGTCTGAGCAGGAGGGACTGGAGGCACGTGAGCTGTTCTCAGGGGTCCTTTAACACAAATCACACCAAGTTAGAATCAAATAGATAACCTGTCAATAACCGTTTGCAGATCGAGGTCAATGTTCCTAAAAATATGTTTACTTCTGGCCCATGGAGCCACAGCGCGAGTCCGAGAGAGAGGGGGAGGTAGAGGAAGGGGTGAGGGTGGCACTGCTGAAGCTCGTCACGGATGGATCACGTCCGATCGGTGAGATGAGAGAAAGCTGAAGTGAAACAACAGCAGGATGAGGTAGACGTCAATATAGGAACTCCCTGATGTGACACAGAAAGGCTATTTTTTTATTTCTTTGTATTATTTCTCACCTTGCAGTCACTGATGCTGTTCACCAGCTGCTTGTATTCAGTATTGAAGGTGTGTGTCAGAAGGCGCAGGCACTACAACACAACAGGAACAAGACCGATCAGCTCCGAGCAGAGAAGGAAGAAGGCAGCAACAAGAACGCCCACTAAGCCCACGTTTTTCTCACCTTGGTGGCCAGCTCCTTCTCACGCTTTCAAAGGTGGTGCTGGAGATCTGCGAGGAGACGGAGGTGGACGTGGACAGAGTGCCGGAGCTCACGCTGGGGGACAGAGACTCACTCAGGGACTTGGTGGTGGGAGCTGTTCCCACGGGAGCCGCCTCTCCCAGAAGGTGACGGGTCTTTTCCACCTGGACGAAAGATGGGGGCGAATGTGAGGTGGGGAGAAGAGGGGAGGTTAGTCATGTAAAGTCTGTACTCTAAGAAAAAACTTTTTAGAATAGCACTTTGGTCTTTGAGCTGAAAAGTCATTTTTCCCTCAATGATATTAAACAGATTTATTTCTTTATGAATCTTTTAAGGCCCCACCTCCTGCAGCTGCTCCATCTTCTCCAGCTCCCACTGGTGCTCTAGGATGAGGCTATCTCCTCTGGGCCTCCAGCCGGCCAGGTTCTCCTCTCCACGCACATAAGCCACTGATGTGTCCAGGACCTTCCTCCTCCTCCTCTGCATCCCTGCTCAGGACATGAGCCCTCATTAGGATGAAGCTCTCCACAGAATTATGATAAAACAGCTGCCGTTCTTTAAACATGTTTCATGGCCGCTCACCTGGGCTTCCAGTGTCAGACATCTTACACAAGCTCAGCTCGTAGATCCCAGTCACTCGGTTGCTATAATGAAGCAGAAGTTTTGAACAAGGAAACTTTGTAACAGGGCAGATATCTTTGATTGTGAAACAGAGATGGCCACAGTGCAGCAGCCCAGATTTACCAGTCAGGAGTTTTGGAGTATCCAGTCCCAAAGAGGTTCTTGAGAGAACGGGGTGGGGAAATCTTGGCGTCTCGGGAGTAAAAGACCGTGCAGATGTCTTTGGTGATAATGGCAGGCTGGATGCAATGGTCCAGCTGCAGAGAGGAGATAAAGGGTGTGTGTTAGACACGATGACATCAAGAGACTTAAAAACACGTACAAACAGGTACAACACGGCGGAGCAGCGGCTGACCTCCAGATACGCAGATAAGGTCATGTAGATCTTCTCTCCGTAGGGAGTGACGCGGTTGAGCAGGAGGGAACCTTTTAAGGGTGTTTTTATTTGTGCTCCCTGGCCTGGAAATAAACGGTTTCCGATCAGACCTGCTTCATCTTTGTGCCCTTGGTATCTGACTCGCTTGCTCCCCCATGCATTTTAAAAGAATCCTTCTCTTCAGCATGAAGTTCTGGCACAGCTTTAGTGTCTGCGTTACATGTACACAAAGACTGAAACGTTCAATGATAAAAACACACAGTGGAATAAAATTGTAAGACGTCATCAGTTGATGCAGTTTAAGGACACTTGTTCTTCTGTGCAGTCTCACCTGGAGCTCACGCTTCTAGTTCATGCCATCATCACCAAAGATTCTTCAAATAATAGTTTAGAGATGTCCATGAATGCACTGCTAACTGCTCTTCACCCTGATAAAAATCAACATGCATTTAGAATAAGAAACACTTTTACAAAACCAAAAGCTTCACTGTACTTAGTGATTTATATGTCTAAGAAACAGGTTCAGTTTGTAACTGAGAGAGCGGCTCAGTGGTGCTGAATTATATTTCCAATAGAAACACAATTTCATATGTTGTAGTAACAACACACTGCCACAAGATGGCAGCCTAGGCCTACTTTACCATGCTGTTCCAGTCAAAAAGAAAAAGTGACAGAGCCTTGAAAGAGTGACAGAGACACTTTTTATGAACTCATCTGTAATGTGTCACCTTTTCTGTAGGATGAAGAAGTGCTTCCCTTCTTTTAAAGTAAATACAGGCTTACAAAGATCCTCTAAACATGTTTCTGAAATAATCCTAAACACAATCATTAAATCAAAAATGCAAGAAACTATTTATTTAATCACTCTTCTTAACTTAATTCCTTAACTTAGTAAAAAAAAAAAAAAATAGACAAGAACTTTTCTGCTGTCTCACCTCTGTCAGTTTTCATGCTGTTGCAAGAACAGGTGGAGGTGCAGGTGGAACTCTGACTTCAGTGTGGTTTGTATGTGCAGGCAGGAGTCTGACATCTCAGGACAGCAGAGGGTTGTCGAGCACGGTGACTCCTGCTGCGACGCCCCCGTCTGACTGTCCTGAGCTCTTGGTCCTCAGCAGACGGCCCACACACTCATTCATCACCATGTCTTTACCCTGCCTGTAAGAAAGCAAAGAAAAGGCTAACATTAGAAACAGCCACCAACCAATCCCTTTTACTCCACCGCCCAAAAACCAGTGAGAAACACTAGCTAGTATTAACTTGGAATCAAAGTGCACTAATCCCCAGGCTCCCAGCATAACATACAGTCCAACACAAACTCCACAAACTGTCTTGCTTCAGCTGACTTTCCTTCACCTTCTCTCCAGACAATCTGTTGTGCTCTTTTCAGCACAAAGCCACACTCCTGCTCACTGATCCTCACCTCTTTTTAACCTAGTCTCAGCAACTTTGTCCCATAGCTTGCACATCCTTTCCACCTCCATCTTTCTTCCCAGCCAACTGATACATACCTTTTCTACATACCAGATCATTACATGAAGGTTCCTTCATGTAATGATCTGCTAGAGGGTGTGGGGGGGCCACAGCCCCGTCCTCCAGGGCATGAAGCAGGTATGGAGGAGATCAAAACTCCAGACATCCAGAGGCCCCCAGAACACAACAGACCAAGGAAGACCAACAGAGGGGCAGCCGCGCCACTGTCCCAGAAAGAGCTGAGAGTCCCAGATGAGGGCTCACTCAGCAGCCGCGGAGCAGAAGCCAGGGGGAGTTGCAGTGACGCGCCCGTGAGCTCCGCCGGCAGCCAGCTGTGCCTGAGTGACCGAGCCCCAGGCCGAGAGGCCGGGGGCACCCCCACCTCCGAAGTGGCCCGAGCGAGCCCCAGGCTCCAGGCCCCGATAAGCGGCCGCCAAGGAGTGAGCCGGTGTGTACCTGGACGCCCATCCCCGGACACAAAGAACCACCAACGCACCGATGTCTGAGGGAGTCCGCCACTGGCAGGGGAAGTGGTGGTAGGGGGAGATAGGCCTCCAAACCTTGGAGGGCCTGAGATGTCCCCAGAGAGGTGGCGTCTGATACCCAACCTGACATATAGACACAGACATACAGGCACACACATATACAAACATCCATTCCCACCCTCATGCTCTCATATGTACCTACTCCACACTCAACCAACGTGGAGACAGACATAAAGAGACGCTGTACACACGATCACACTCCCCAAGCGTACTCTACGAACCGGGTCTAGGTACCGTTGCCCCTGGAGGGGGAACTGCACCCAGACCCAGGTAGTGTTACCCTTTTCCCTGCGGTGGGGAGAGGCAGACCACCCCGACTCCGCAGCAGCAGGGAGGCCCCACACTCCAGACCGCAGTCGGACGGCCAACTCCTCCTCCTAGCCCCCCTGCTCCAGCAGGCCGCAGAGAATGGGGGTGAGAGAAGACTCCAAACCTCCGTCAACCCGCTCATTGTAGTGTTGATGCATGTGTGTTCTAAGGTGCATTTAAAACCCAGGAGGGCATGGAGCTACCTGCCAAGGAGCAGCAGGTAAGCGCATAGTCCCTCCTGATAGCCCTCAATGTCTACGTGTATTTAAAATTGAGAGGTGGGCAACGACACCAGGGGTGGGGTGTACATGTATCGTGTATCCATGTATCCATGTATTGTGCCCACCCCCAAGATCCTATATGTATGTGTAATGAGAGTGTGAGTAATGTGAATGTCTAAGTTGTGGGATAAAATTGAGGCAGAGGCAGCCAGAAGGGGACAGAGGGGGGGTAGCCTCCTCTGCACCCTGGTGACACCCCCATACTCCGCGCCCCGCCAGGGAAAGGGGGCCCAGGCCCATCCAGACCGGGGCCCAGTGCAGCAGCGCCTCCCGGCCCCACAGAGCCCGGGACAGTCCACCCAACCCCACCACAGAGAAAACTGCACCCACCCCACCATCCACTCATCTTCCAGACTACATAAGACAATAGACGCCCAGGCTGAGATCTTCCTCCACCTCTCCTGTATCTCCCCCTCCTGCAGAGAGAGTTCCTGAAGAGCGGAAAGCTCCAGAGAGTTGCAGCATGGCCTGGAGGTGTCACTATCACAATCTGCGGGGAGTATGATCATTTGTTATGAAAAAAGAAGACCCAAATGCAGACTCACAGGCTGGCAAGGATAAACTAAAGGCAGCCTGTTTATTTTGGACGGAGAGAATGATATGAAATATCTGACAGGGAACTGAGAAACTCAGAAACCTATACTGGGGGATAACACTAGGAAACATGACCAGTGAAGCTGGGTGACGAAAGGAGAAGATTAAACAATAAACACACAGGACGGTCATTAGGGAAGAGGAGACGGCAGGGACAAATCAGGAGTAACGAGACAGTTACAGCAAAACTCAACATAACCAACAAAATAAAATAGGAAGCACGTGTTTTGATCGCTGGCTCCAGTCTGCATGCTGAAGCTTCCTTTGGTTACAAGATACAGAACCAACGTTAGTGTGAATGAGACTATGAGAATGTTATATAGCATTTGCTCCACTTTGAATTCAGTTTGAAGAAGTAAAGAGACAAACAAACTTAAAAGAGACCATAGGATAAAAAAAAACACAGACACCGCAAAAGGACGAAACACGGGCAAGAAGCAAAGTAAACAGAAAAGGAAGCAAGGAAATAGAAAGATAAGATCCACATGAATAGAATAGACAAAATATGAGTGCTTCAAGCAAACTGTGCAGGAATAAAATATAAATAGCAAACAGCAGAAATAAATAACAAATGGGGGAAAATATGTAGGATGAACAGGAACAAAGACACTGGAGAACAAAGTGGTGAGGGTTACTCAGACCACCATTAACTGATTAAATACATGGGAACTGGCAAAGTGAGACGCGGTCACAGAGAGTGACAAGGTACAAGGCGCACAAAAAGAGGGACTGGCAAAATTAGACGTCTATCAGAAGTACAGAATACAGAGACAGACAGGCAGACAGTGAAACAAACATGGAGACAAAACCTGCTACACACAGAGACAACACTAACACGGCCTGAACATGAAAGGAAACAAATTTAGACCAGCAACTAAGAGGAAGCACTAATTTGGAAGGGAAATAATACCAGACATATGGTGCACTCTGAATATCACCAGTCTGTTGCAAAGCTAACAGAGAGACAGACAAGCATTCACACCTACAGCTAATTTAAAGATACCACTTCAGCGTCACAGCTGGGTCCTTCTCTGTGTTATAAACGACACAGAGAAGGCCCCAGCTGTGACGCCACAGTAGTTCATTTGTTGACTGATACATCGATGTAGTCTCTCAGGAACGAGGGCGAAATGCCAACGACCGCCTGTCTGTTTTCAGGGCTGTATTTGAAGCCATGCTCCAATCAGGCAAAGTTTTAAGTGTTGCACATTTCGATGGGTTTCTTTCAGCTGACATAGTTTCCATTTGGGTCATGTGGTGTTAGATACCCCAGCGTGTGGTCAGAGGGTGAAGAGCCCGGACGATTAGTGGGATTTTAGGTGTGGTGTAAAAATGACGCTGCAACTTTAAAAACGTTGTTGCTTTAAGGATTAACGTACAACCATACTTGGGCTGAGTTTGACACTGGTTCTCTTCAGTAATTAAAATAGCTTTAACACATGATAAGATCAAATGTCAGCTACACTGTGACAGTCGAGGGGCCACACTCAGATATATTTATTCGCTTGTTCTCTTTGTGTGATAAGAGTTTCCATCTGAATTTAACCCCTGTGTGGGGCTGATCTTTCATTTCATTTTATTTCAAGCTCAGATTCTTTGCCTTTGGCACATTTTCTGTGACGAGACTTCAAACCATTCCCACCGTCCTTATTAATCAACATGGTGAAGTGATTCTTCGCAAGGTGATGGGATAGGAAGAGTTTCAGAAAATGAGGCCTTTTGTCTTTATTGGAGAGGTCAGTGCAGACAGGACGGATGGGGGGAAGGCGAGGGGGGAATGACACACAGGAAACGGTGTTGGTCAGACCCAAAGACAGGCGTGGGCAGTGAGGACTCTCACCTTCAGACTCACTGTCTAATCAGTCTGACAGTGAGTCTGAAGACAGAGCAACCCAACACACGTTACTATGTTCATCATCATCATCATTGTTTATTTATATAGCACTTTAAAAACACACAAGGCTGACCAAACTGCTGAACAATAGAAACATAATAGATACCATAAGAATAATAAATACGATACAATAATAAACATAGCGAAAAACAATAAAATACAAGTCAGTCAACCACTGAGTCAAAAGCCAGTGAATAAAAATGCTTTTTCAATCTGGATTTAAAAACCAGCACTGATGTCGATTGCCTAATGTGAAGAGGAAGATTATTCCAAAGCTTAGGAGCCACGATAGAGAACGCTCGGTCTCCTCTCAGTTTCAGCCGTGATTTGGGGACTGAGAGCAACAGCTGCTCAGCTGACCGGAGCGAACGAGTGGGGACATAGGGCTTCAGCAGGTGCCAGACCATTTAAAGATTTAAAAACCAATAAAAGAACTTTAAAATGAATCCTAAATTCAATTGGAAGCCAGTGCAGGGAGGCCAAGAGTGATGTTATCACTAAGCAGGACATTAAATCAAATTAATGAGACACCAAAACAAGAGCTGGAGCCCAAGACAGCCATGAAGTCACAGTGTACACAAATACACAAGAAACACAGAAACCAGCTGGGTGGATGTGGCTCGGGAACCTTCTGTTACCTTGAACGTCGGTGTTTTGAACGCTGGCTGCTCCAGTCTGCTTGTATTTGTCCAAGATTTCCCCTCATATCTTGGTTATGGTTATTTTTTCTTTTATTAAACTGATCACACTCCTGTTCATGAATAGAAAAAAACCCCATCAGTGTATTTTCACTTAAACAAGCAGCTGTTTTTTTTGCATTAAAGTTATATAAAAATGTAACAGTGCAAATTCCTCGCTGACAGTTTAACCAAAAGGCATTTCCAGTGGAAAGTAGCCGACATATCCTCAGCATAACCATGTATAATATCCACAAAACCTGAGAAGGTTGGAGAGAAGGTAGGCGAACTCTGCTGGGATCTGCGTTTAACAAAGTGTCTAAAGACGAAACAAAGAAATCTTTCTGTAAATGTTCAGATGCACAGACTGGACTGAAAAAGAGTGAAAAAGCAGCTAACGTCCAAAAATAAGAAAACTTTGAAAGAACTCCAAAAAAACCTGGAGAACTTTTGCTCAAAAAACAGTTTTGTTTTTTTTAAATTACAAGGCAATCTGACAAAATGTCATCAAATGAGACTCAAGACTTCTGCAGGTCTCTGCCATGACTCAATTTTTTTTCTTAACGGCAGAAACAATTGTTCCTTTTTTACTTTGTTTCTATTTTCTCTTCTTGTTTTTATCTGTTGAACAACAAACAACATTCATGCTGATTCACATAATATCCTGTCTCTAATCTCTGGGATTTCCTCGTAGCTCTTTGATGCAAAGAACATCCATCAAACGCTCCAGCTTGTGCTCAACATCATCGTGAACGGTGATGGTACTCTGACGAGAAAATACTCAGTCGACCTTTTGGTTGATTTGTTAAAGAACCCCAAAATAGCTGATTACCTAACAAGGTATGCAGATAATTCACAGCTCTTTTCCTGAATAGCTGCTTTAAAACTCTGCTGAAAGCCTTTGTCCATTTCCAGGTATCCCCACTTCTCGGCATGTGTGTCTCAAGTGTTAGGACTGCTGCATTGGAAAGACCCAGACCCTGCAGCCAAGGTGAGAGACGACAAATATGATAACCCACACCAGCTGTGCTTAACTCTGTAAGTTCCCAGTATTCCCTGAAACCATCACGTGTGACACAGTTTACATCAGACGTGATGCAGCTGACGTCAACACTGACCTTCTTGTGGTAACAGAGACTTAAAAAAATAATAATAAAGCAACAAAGTGGGTCGCTCTTTGACAGTAAATTCCAGTGCGGTCCGCTCCAATCTCCTCAGGCTGACTCTCTTCTAGGCTCTCCTGACTGTTCCCTTTACATGTTGATGATGTGTCTTGTAAATCTGGATCCCTTTCCAGCAGGACGCTCCTCTTTTTCAGACAGTACCTCAGCTGCTCTCTCTCCTGACAGTCAGCTGTCCACCTCTGCATGGCCAGTCGAGCCAGCGCCGGCATTTGAGGCAGAGCTCGGAGCAGAGCGGGCAGCCAGGCTGAGCACGGAGCAGAGGTTGAAGGTCGCAAACTGACATCCACGTCTTCCAGAGAGCCCAGACCTCCTGCTGCAAACAGACTGCACCAACCGTTGTCTCCCACCAAGCTGTTGTAGGACAGATCCAGTGCACGGAGTGAGGAGAGACAGCCCCGTCTGCACACGGCAGCTGCACAGAGGAAGAGGACCCATTGATAACTGATCACTTTATGCCTGTTCACTTTACTGTTTTGTTCACAATGTTTCTGATGGAGACAAAAATAACACCGAATAGTTTCATTGTTTTGTTTTATACGACAGCTACAGATGCTGGCAGCATGAAATAAATGAAAGAAATATCAATTTCCTTCAGGCTTTACTTGTCTTAATATACATTTATGCAGCCTAATGATCCACTACAGACCAAAAAAGAAAAAGTATAATGTCATTGTGTGTTAGTTACCCAGATGTTGCATGTCATCAGTGGTGAGCTCGCAGCTGCAAAGACGGAGCTCGCTGACGACTGATGGCTGCAGAGCATCCAGCAGGAGCGCCAAGTGACCGCCAACCACTTTACACCAGGAAATATCCACCGTGCGCAGATAGGACACCGCCAGGGCTGATGCATAAACACAAAGTTTTCACCATTTCAGGCTAGAGGGTGGAAGAGGTATTCAGGGAGAATGACTTGAAGGAAAACTTCTATAAATAAACAAGTGTGTGTGTGTGTGTGTGTGTGTGTGTGTGTGTGTTACCCAGAGCAGTGAAGGACTCGTTGCTCATGTAGCAGCTGTTGAATGGCAGCCGCCTCATTTGTGTCGCAGGGAGGGCGGAGACCAGCAGGTGGACCACACCTCCCACTTCCTTATTGGATGACACATCAAGCTCGGTCAGTGCAGTGAGAGAGGGCAGCACCTGGACTGAAAAACAACGAGTCACATGACTGCTGCAGCGAGCATGCGATTAGTGTCCGGCGTGTGAGATTGGTAGCAACTGACTCAGAGCCTCTAGATCATCTCGCGTGAGGCAACACAGGTGGAGGTTGAGTCTCTCCAGGTGTGTGACGTGAGCCAGGTGAAAGGTGAGGCGGCTCAGTCCACCAGCTAGAAGCAGCTTTACAGTATATTAATCAGAACAATGCTGCTCTCTAATGTATCTTGGTAAAGCGCAGAAAAATCTAATGTTTTATATGATACAGTGTGATTTCAGTAACATATCATAATGGAGGCTTCAGCAAGTACTTACGAAGGACATCTTTCCTCTGCTCTTCAGTTAGTTCATCAAATACCTCCCAAAACATCTGTATGGTGGGGTGGCGGTCATGATATCTCCAACCATAACTTGTGTTCTGAAAACAGTGAAAATGACTGTTATAATCATAGAGTTTGTAAGGTCAGGCATACACTATGTTGCCAAAAGTATTCCCTAACACATCCAAATCATTCAATTAATGTGTTCCAATCACTTCCATGGACACAGGTGTATTAAATCAAGCACCTAGGCATGCAGACTACTTCTACAAACATGTGTGAAAGGACGAGTCGCTCTCAGGAACTGAATGAATTCCAGCATGGTAATGTGATAGGATGCACCAGTGCAACAAGTCCAGTCATGAAATTTCCTCGCTATTAAATATTCCATAGTCAGCTGTTAGTGATATTATAACAAAGTGGAAGTAATTGGAAATGACAGCTAGTCAGCTGATGCTAAGGCTCATAGTGCACTTAAGTCACCAATATCTGCAGTCTGCTGTTGTTACAGATGTCCAAACTTCATTGGTTTCCATGGCTGAGCAGCTGCATCCCAGCCTTACACTGACAAACACAATGCAAAGCGTCAGATGGAGTGATTTAAGCATCTCAACACTGGACTCTAAAGCAGTGGAGATGTGTTTACTGGAGTGACGAATCACACTTCTCTGACTGGCAATCCGATGGATGTGTCAGGGTTTGGTGGTTGCCAGAAGTACTTGTCTGACTGCACTGTGCCAAGTGTAAAGTGTGGGCATGTGTGCACATGGCTGGGCACCAGTGCACAATACAAGGTCCATAAAGACATGGATGAGTGAGTTTGGTGTAGAAGAACTGGACTAGCCTGCACAGAGTCCTGACCTCAACCTGATAGAACATCTTTGGGATGAATTAGAGCAGCAACTGTGAGCCAGGCCTTCTCCTCCAACGTCAGTGTCTGACACCACAAATGCACCTCTGGAAGAATAGTCAAAAAATTCCCATAAACACACCTAAACCTTGTGGAAAGCTTTCCCAGAAGAGTGGAAGCAGTTATAGCTGCGAAGGGTGGGCTGACTATTATATTATACTATCATACAAAAGTCTGGATTAAGACTGAGATGTGACTCAAGTTCATATTTGTGTTAAAGCAGCCGACTGAATGCTTTTGACAGTATGCAGTACACAGTTATTGTGCTACAGGACAGCTGTGAAACTACAGCCTGTGTCTGTTTGGCTGACTGTACCTGTTTGAACTTTTCCCAGTCATGCACGTCCTGGCCGACCAGCACTCCCTGCAGCTCCTCTGGTCGAAACAGCCTCACCAAATCCTGCTCACACACCAGGAAGAAGCCTCGCTTGAACTCCTGGAACAGATTCTCCACTGATGTGTTGAAGGCATGATTCACATAGGCCTCCACAAACTCCTTCCTGTTTAGGAGGGAAAATGTTAAATTAGCAAACATTTCACAGAGACAAAGGTGCTGCAGATGAACCTCACAAACACTTCATGTTTTATATTTACCTCATATTAAGACCTACTAAGGACCTGATTGTTTTTAATTATGTCCTGATACATAAAACCTGAGAGCTCACATAACTGCATATGCTCAGAATAGACAGCACACATGGATACAAATTACTGCCTTGCAGCAGCAATCTTCAGACCATCACTATGAGCTCCATACAAGGTTACACTGTTCCTGTTATTAACAGCAGGGGGCACTATCAGCCACAGACTGGGAGCCAGATATGCTCTGCTGGTGCCTCATTGTTACAGAGGAAAGACTCTATAGTGAGAAACAGCTGAGGGGGAAACACTGATCTGGAAACGTCTGAGTGTTACAGAGGATATACATAGCACTGTGGTTCAGTGTCACACAATCACAAACAAATACAGCAAAGTACTAAAAAGGGTGTTGCCTCCAAAGATTGCTTTTACTGGTTTGGAGCTTAGGAGGCTTAATAACAACAGGCATGAATGAAGACAGATCAGAACAGCTGTTTGATCACAGCATCCAGTACCAACACAATCATCCACACTCAAGAGCCTGTTGGCTTCAGAGTCAGCAGCTGAATGTCTAAAATATCAAATGTCATTTTTGGTCCATCAGCTACAGCATGAACTGCTTAAAGTGAGAAGCAGCCTGAAGCCCGACAGATTCATCTTTCCAGACTGAAAATATCTCAGAGTGAACCGAGTGGTGCGTTTTCAGGGTGATCTCACAAAGTCAAATCCCTTTAATGATGTTCTGTCCTGTCTTCCTCTATCAAAAGCACACAAACACTATAAAACATTGTTTCGGTGCTTTGGGGTTTTGTTTTCTACACAGAGGTATAGCACGACTAGACCCTAAAGGCAGGCTGCTCACCTACAACCAGCTCACGAACATCTTTCCAATGGAGCTCGCTGCCTTTCTCGTGGATGAGGGTCACTGTGATCCTCCGCTGGATCCCCTGCAGCAAACATAACAGGAGCTCAGGATCACAGTGAGCACAGCTAGAGCAACATTACGCTTTAAAAGAAGATATTCAACTGTGTACAAAGGAAGCAGTTACCACTGTGTGAGTAATAAGGAAACAACATGTGCACCAATCCTGTACCTGGTGCAGCAGGTAGGTACCATGACAGGGCAGGCCTCCACTGTGATCCACGATGGCTGGGATGTACCTGTGCATGGAGGGAGGAGGTGACACAACATCCCAACTTATAATATTCTTCCTGGAGATCATTTTTATGGTTCCTTTAAAGCTTGTGCGTGAATATAACACTCCAGGTGGATACTCACTCTCCAGTGGGCTCCAGCTCGCTGATCTCAAACCAGACCAGCAGGTCGTACTTGCTGACACACTGACCCAGGTTGGATTTGGTGATGGTGTTCAACTTGGAGGCTGCAACTGGCACACACACACACACACACACACACACACACACACACACACACACACACAAGTATAAATAAAGACCGGGGCAGTTTCTTAGTGCGAGTCTCAGTCTGGAGGCTGCCCTTGCTAGCAAGAAGTTCTGTGTGTTTACTGTCTTTACTGAAGAAGTGTTTTAGAATATTTTCCCTAACATTAGGCAAATGAGTATTTTGTCCACATCATCCTCTTCATGCATGTTGTCTTACTCCAAGCTGTATAGGCTCGAAAGCCTACTACCAATTAAGCATATTAGGTGATGTGCATCTCTGTAATGAGAAGGGGTGTGGTCTAATGACATCAACACCCTATATCAGGTGTGCATAATTATTAGGCAACGTCCTTTCCTTTGGCAAAATGGGTCAAAAGAAGGACTTGACAGGCTCAGAAAAGTCAAAAATAGTGAGATATCTTGCAGAGGGATGCAGCAGTCTCAAAATTGCAAAGCTTCTGAAGCGTGATCATCGAACAATCAAGCGTTTCATTCAAAATAGTCAACAGGGTCGCAAGAAGCGTGTGGAAAAACCAAGGCGCCAAATAACTGCCCATGAACTGAGAAAAGTCAAGCGTGCAGCTGCCAAGATGCCACTTGCCACCAGTTTGGCCATATTTCAGAGCTGCAACATCACTGGAGTGCCCAAAAGCACAAGGTGTGCAATACTCAGAGACATGGCCAAGGTAAGAAAGGCTGAAAGACGACCACCACTGAACAAGACACACAAGCTGAAACGTCAAGACTGGGCCAAGAAATATCTCAAGACTGGTTTTTCTAAGGTTTTATGGACTGATGAAATGAGAGTGAGTCTTGATGGGCCAGATGGATGGGCCCGTGGCTGGATTGGTAAAGGGCAGAGAGCTCCAGTCCGACTCAGACGCCAGCAAGGTGGAGGTGGAGTACTGGTTTGGGCTGGTATCATCAAAGATGAGCTTGTGGGGCCTTTTCGGGTTGAGGATGGAGTCAAGCTCAACTCCCAGTCCTACTGCCAGTTTCTGGAAGACACCTTCTTCAAGCAGTGGTACAGGAAGAAGTCTGCATCATGCAGGACAATGCTCCATCACACACGTCCAAGTACTCCACAGCGTGGCTGGCAAGAAAGGGTATAAAAGAAGAAAAACTATGACATGGCCACCTTGTTCACCTGATCTGAACCCCATTGAGAACCTGTGGTCCATCATCAAATGTGAGATTTACAAGGAGGGAAAACAGTACACCTCTCTGAACAGTGTCTGGGAGGCTGTGGTTGCTGCTGCACGCAATGTTGATGGTGAACAGATCAAAACACTGACAGAATCCATGGATGGCAGGCTTTTGAGTGTCCTTGCAAAGAAAGGTGGCTATATTGGTCGCTGATTTGTTTTTGTTTTGTTTTTGAATGTCAGAAATGTATATTTGTGAATGTGGAGATGTTATATTGGTTTCACTGGTAAAAATAAATAATTGAAATGGGTATATATTTGTTTTTTGTTAAGTTGCCTAATAATTATGCACAGAGTCACCTGCACACACAGATATCCCCCTAAAATAGCTAAAACTAAAAACAAACTAAAAACTACTTCCAAAAACATTCAGCTTTGATATTAATGAGTTTTTTGGGTTCATTGAGAACATGGTTGTTGTTCAATAATAAAATTATTCCTCAAAAATACAACTTGCCTAATAATTCTGCACTCCCTGTATTGTCTTATGTAGTCTGGAAGATGAGTGGATGACGGGATGGGTGCAGTTTTCTCTGTGGTGGGGTTAGGTGGACTGTCCCGGGCTCTGTGGGGCCGGGCGGCGCTGGTGCACTGGGCCCCGGCCCGGATGGACCTGGGCCCCCTTTCCCTGGCGGGTCGCGGAGTATGGGGGTGCCTACTGGGGTCAGCGGGGGAGCTGGCCCCAGGGAGGGGTCACTTGCCCCTCCCTTCCTTCCCTCCCCATCTCCAGCTACCTCCCTCTTCCCGCTCCACCACAACCACCCACACATGCAGGGCTTTGGAGTAGGGGTATGTCACCAGGGTGCAGAGGAGGCTACCCCCCCCCCCCCCCCCCTGTCCCCTTCTGGCTGCCTCTGCCTCAATTTTATCCCACAACTTAGACATTCACATTACTCACACTCTCATTACACATACATGTGTATGTGTAATGACCCTTGGGGGTGGGCACGCTACACGGAATCCAAATTACCATCAGGGTGTACACCTCACCCCTGGCGTCGTTGCCCACCTCTCAATTTTAAATACACGTAGACATTGAGGGCTAGCAGGAGGGACTATGCGCTTACCTGCTGCTCTCTGGCAGGTAGCTCCATGCCCTCCTGGGTTTTAAATGCACCTTAGAACACACATGCATCAACACTACAATGAGCGGGTGGAGGGAGGTTTGGAGTCTTCACACACACCCGTTCTCTGTGACCTGCTGGAGCAGGGGGGGCTAGGAGGAGGAGTTGGGGTCTGGAGTGTGGGGCCTCCCTGCTGCTGCGGAGTCGGGGCGGTCTGCTTCTCCCCACCGCAGGGAAAAGGGTAACACCACCTGGGTCTGGGTGCAGTTCCCCCCTCCAGGGGCCTAGACCCGGTTCGTGAAGTACGCTTGGGGAGTGTGATTGTGTGTACAGCGTCTCTTTATGTCTGTCTCCACGTTGGTTGAGTGTGGAGTAAGTGCATATGAGAGCATGAGGGTGGGAATGGATGTTTGTATCTGTGTGTGCCTGTATGTCTGTGTCTATATGTCAGGTTGGGTATCAGACGCCACCTCTCTGGGGACATCTCAGGCCCTCCAAGGTTTGGAGGCCTATCTCCCCCTACCACCACTTCCCCTGCCAGTGGCGGACTCCCTCAGGTGTCGGTGCGTTGGTGGTTCTTTGTGTCCGGGGATGGACGTCCAGGTACACACCGGCTCACTCCTTGGCGGCCGCTTATCGGGGCCTGGAGCCTGGGGCTCGCTCGGGCCACTTCGGAGGTGGGGTGCCCCCGGCCCCTCGGCCTGGGGCTCGGTCACTCAGGCGCAGCTGGCTGCCGGCGGAGCTCACGGGCGCGTCACTGCAACTCCCCCTGGCTTCTGCTCCACGGCTGCTGAGTGAGCCCTCATCTGGGACTCTCCTCAGGTCTTTCTGGGACAGTGGCGCGGCTGCCCCTCCGTTAGTCTTCCTTGGTCTCTTGTGTTCTGAGGGCCTCTGGATGTCTGGAGTCTTGATCTCCTCCATACCTGCTTCATGTCCTGGAGGACGGGGCTGTGGCCCCCCCACACTCCCTAGCAGATCGTTACATGGAGAAACCTTTGGAATGCAAGCATGCTGATCCACACAGGTATGCACACAGGTGTACACACGGGTATTCACAGACGCGGACTACAGCTTTCTTGGCTGCTGCCTCAAAGCACATTGTGCGCTGTCTATCTTGCGTGCTGCACAATATCGTTTATTACTTAGTATCTACTGATATCTACTGCTAGCTAGCAGATCATTACATGAAGGAACCTTTTAAATACAAGCGCGTCTTTTAAAAAAAAACAAGCGCGTCCATGCTCACAGGTGTACACACGGGTGATCACACCCACAAACTACACCCTTTTTGGCTCCTACCTCAAAGCACACTGTGTTCTGTTGATCTTATGTGCTGCACAATAATGTTTAATATTTAGTATTTACTGTCATATTCCCATATATCATTGTTATGTTGTTTATTCTATTACTCTTGTTTTCTTCTGCTTGTTTTCTTTTTTCTTTCTCAACAGGTGATCCAGGTGATCGATATATGCATTTTTTTTCTCTGCTTATTCTGTTGGTTTTTGTTTTTTGCCCTTCTCCCCCGTCCCTCTTCTCAGCTGTTTCTCTTTCCCTCTTTCTTTCTCCCCTTCTTTCCCCCAGTCAAGTCTGTCCCGTATTCAGTAAATGAAAATAAAATAAACAATAAAAGGTGAATCAAATGGACCATTACGGCAAGGCTGGGATGGTCAATTTGGTAAAGTAAATCCGTTGGGCATCTTTCTTTGCCTTTAGACAATAATTCTGATGGCAAAAGGCCAAACGGGACAGGCAAAAAAAAAAGAAAAAAAAAAGAGAAACACAAATGAACTCAGAGACACAGACTGATGCGACAAAACAAGTTAGTAGGTGTACAGCGTAAACTGTAGTCTATAGCACACAGGAGTATTAGCGGGGCGATCGTGGCTCAAACAGTTGGCAGTTCGTCAGTCTTGGTCGTTGTGTCCTTGGGCAAGACACTTCACCTATTGCCTATTGGTGATGGCCAGAGGGGCCAATGGCACAATATGGCAGCCTCGCCTCTGTCAGTCTGCCCCAGGGCAGCTTTGCCTACAACTGTAGCTGCCTCCACCAGTGTGTGAATGTGAGAGTGAATGAATAGTGGAATTGTACAGCGCTTTGAGGGCCCGAAAAGCGCTATATAAATGCAATCTATTATTATGTACACGTTGATAAATTGTCTTATGGCAACTGACAAATTGAAACAAATGAGTGTGCTGTGTGTGTAACAGACATTACCTGTCCTTTTATTAACTGCGCAAGTAGTGCTGGTCATAACTGCTAGCTAACTGTGTAAGGCTGTAATGGGTCTGTAGCTCTGTCACCGTTTTAGTGAACATATTTAGTTTTAAAGTAAATTACGGGACTTTTCCTGCCTTTCTGGAGGGCTTATATTTCACTATGTCCACATAATTATGGATTATTATAATTATGATATTTAAACACACACTGTATTTTAATTAACATACCTTAAGAAACAGATTATATTAGATTTATATTTTAAATAAGACAAAATGCTTATTATACAGCAGCAATATTATTGTATTTCTACAGTTTAAACACTTAATAACCTTTCTGCCTGCACGGAGTGGATAGTCAAACATACAATATATATTTTTTTATTATTTTCTTTTTACTTAATTATTATAGCACTAGGAATAAATAATAAGGGAGGGATTCTGGATGAGCACCACGAGGGAAACTTGTGCCCATAGTATATACAGTATTGTGAAGAAGGTCAAAAATGTCACTGTGTGTGCGCTTGTGTGTTTTATGTATATAGATTTTTTTTTAATTATTACTCATGATATAACACAGTCCAGACATGCCTGGTAAGGATGTTTCTATAACATTTTCTATCATTACTTTATTATGGATTAGGTGCGAGAGTTATTAAGTGTGGACAATTAAATAATAGATTAATGCAATAGCAAATTGTGTCTTGTTCTCAGATAAGATAAGATAAGATAACCTTTATTAGTCCCACACGTGGGAAATTTGTTTTGTCACAGCAGGAAGTGGACAGTGCAAAAGTTATGAGGCAAAAATTAGAATACAATAAGAATAAATACAGTACACAACTGTACAGAATAGAATAAAATAAAATACTATATACAGTAGAATAAAATAAAATAAATATACAATAAGATAAAAATAGAATACAAATACAAATACTATATACAACTGAGTAAAAATACAACGATGACAGAAAGGATTATTGCACAGATGGACAGCATGTGGAGAGTTATACCGCAAATGAGGAGATGGAAGGAGGAAGAGAGGCAGAGTAAGTTTCTGGAGGATTTATATTTCACTAAAAACTTTCTAATATTCATGTCAAATTTCCCCTTGTGGGACAATTAAAGGGTTCTATTCTATTCTATTCTATTCTATTCTATGTCCACATAATTATGGATTATTAAAATTATGATATTTACACACACTGTATTTTAAACAACATACAGTAATAAACAGATTATATTAGATTAATATTTCAAATATGACAAAATGATGATTTTACAGCAGTACAATTATTGCATCTCTACAGTTTAAAAATTTAATAAGCTTTCTCCCTGCACAGTACTTTCTTTTTACTTAATTATTATAGCACTAGGAATAAATAATAAGGGAGGGATTCTGGATCAGCACCACGAGGGAAACTTGTGGCCATAGTATATACAGTATTGTGAAGGTCTAAAATGTCACTGTATGTATGTGCGTGTGTGTGTTTATAGATTTTTCAAATTATTACTCATGATATAACATTGTCCAGACATGGCTGGTAAGGACATGAGGAGGAAACAGTAGGAGCTGTGTGAGGCTAAAGGCAGTGGGTCCCTCAGCAGCTGGATTACAAAGAGCACAGGTAACAATATCACATGTACCAGTTGTTGGAGATGTATTCCAGTATATAAATAATACTAAGCACAACTGGAATGTTTTGCTTCTATAACATTTTTCTGTCATCATTTTATTATAGATTAAGTGCAAAAGTTGTTGTGGATAACTAAATAATAGTTTATTGCAATAACAAGCTGTGCCTTGTTCTCAGATGGACAGCAAGAGGAGAGTGATGGATGAGATGAGGAGATGAAGGAGGAAGAGAGGCAAAGAGTGATTCACAGGCAGAGCCGAGTTTATTTCTCACAGTTTTTTGTTGCCTTATGGTTTCAAGCACCGTCAACAATCTTTGCATTTTGTTATTATCTCATAACACTTGTTTAATCAGCTACCATCTCGCCTATGGAGTTTTTAATGTCTACAGTCTCAGATCAACACAGCCCTGGCCTTCAGCAATATCAGCAGCAGGAGCAGCAGAAACCCCTCAACAGCAACATTGTACCCTATCAGGTAAAACATAGGCTACGTTTGCTTTGCCTTGTCGCCACCTCACAACAGTGATATAGTATGAGGCGATCCCTTATTAGATTCTTGATGAATGTGTGTTGTTGTTATTCAGCCTGGTTCAATGTGCCCCTCTTGAAATTCGAACCTTTAAACATCTTTGCACGGCCCTGCTGTGTGATACAGACTGTGGTGCTCTAACCTCCTTATCTGCAGACTTAAACATGGTATTATTTTAATAAAAAACACGATTAAAAAGCCGACTAAAGGGCACTTTACTGTGCTTTTCATAATGATTTCAAGTGTACTCAGAGCAGAGGTCTTTTACCCGAACTTGACTGCTGTGCCACAGTTCAGCTAAGATAAAAAAAAAACCCACTTTACTGATGTTTACTGAGGATTATTGAGCATTTCATTTATTCCTTGCGAAGGCTGCCAGTCACTACAACAGAGATACGTGGCTGCATCTGTGCGTAGCAGATAGTTAAGGGAAAAACTTTGCCGTTTTTTCCGCTGCTTGGAAATGAAAGACGAGATCTGAGAGTTAAGTAAAAAGTCAAATTAAGCACAAACAAACAAACAAACATCTCCTCACACCCATATATGGCTTAACTTTAATGGTTCACTATATATAGCATAGGCGAGCCCCTAAATGGCTGGGAGTGAACATCCTTTACCAGATAAGGAAACCAGAATCTCACATGGAATGTACTTGCAGTTAAAGCTATTGCATACCCTACCTAGATGGTGGGAGGAACCGAAGAATATCTAAACATGCAGTTCAAGGCAAGGTTTACAAATTTAAGTACAATAATGGCAACATTTAACAATTCACTCCAACACTGCCAATCAGCAAATATCAACTGTCAGAAATTGACTTACTGTTTCTCATCTTCTGAGAGAGTATCATGGGTGTTGGATGCACTGTGAAAATTTATCAGTGTTTCTGAAACTGTTCCATGAGCCAGCTGGAAAGAAATGCCAACCACAAATCAGCAAAAAAGTTGAAACATTTAGCATTCCTGAGATGTTCATCTGTCACTGTTATCTTGGTCTTCTGGGTTGCTGTAACCATGATGATGATAATCTGTGAGGTGAAATTAAAAAGGCCAGTCTTCCTTTTAACTATAAACTAAAAGAGAGAAAAACTAAAGAGATGCCAGTTATGTTCAGTTCTGTCTGCAACCCTAAACATGTATTATCAGTCTTCCATCTTTAAAAACCTGTACAAAAAAATTGTCCGGTCCTTATATTGATGGTTAAGTTAGTATTATTAGAGTTGCAAAGTACAAAGTCAAAGCAAGTGGAAAAAAACATGTGTTTTTCTTGGCTACGGTCAGTGGGCTAGCCAGTAATGATTTCCTCCCTACAAAGCTGTGGACAAACCACATTTACTCAGGGCTTTCTTGATGTAATAGTCTTCTCCTTCCTGCCAACCACTGTGTCTGTGCGGATCGTGTTCGCTCTGTGTTGTAGCGTCCTGATGACACCCAGTTTATGCTCCAGTGGATGATGAGACTCAAACCTTAAATACTAATCCATATGGGTAGGTTTACGGAAATCTCACAGTCTAAGAAGGCTTGGTGGTGTTCCAGGGTAGGATAACAAAGCCCTCTTTTCCACTTCTTTCATGTACAAGTTGGCCACGATGGGTGAAACTGGGGAGCCCAAGGCTCTGCCTGTAGAACTGACCCTTGAATGTGAAATAGGTGGAATGAAGACACAGTTCCTGTCACAATCTGGTAGTAGGAACTCAGAGCGGTAGGCGTCTCCAAAAAACATTTTATTTACAGCACCAGTGCACGATATATACAGTGAAGGGGTCACAGGTACGGGGAGGAAAGTCTGTCGCAGAAGAGAGGGAAGTCACACACAAATCACGAATCACAGGTTCACAAGAGCTGGGAGAAACACTAACGTCTGTAGTACAATCATCCAGCGACGAGAGGATCTGTGTTCCAGCCTCAAATAGTGCTCCTGGGTGATGACCGCTGATTGTTGACAGGTGTGTGGGCCAAGGGCGGGAGCCCACAGTGAGCTCCGCCCAGGCAGAGAAGAGAGAGAGAGAAAACCAAACAACACATGTAGCCTTGTGGGGCCGGCCGGGCAGGCACGGAGACCATGACAGTTCGAAAAGCAAACACACTTGGTCGATGCTGAGAGTGGTCCTGTTGCTGAGGTTGGGGTCATCCTGTAATCTCTTACAAACTACCTCCAACGCTTCTGTGACCACTGAACGCTTCTGCTCAGGTGGTTCCTGTAATCCGCCATCTTGCGTGCTGTTTGCTCATACTGACGTACAAGCTTTAGGCAGTCCTTGCCAAAGTGGTTTAAAACCTCTTGATGCATGCTCAATCATCCAGGTAAGTAAATCCCCAAAAGTCGATTCTGTTCATTTACATACATTACATTTGCATGATGACTGAAACTAGCACCACTGAAGGGACAATGGGCTGGGAGGTCAGTTCCTTCATCATGATTATGCAAATTCTCATGACCATTGATCAGCAACCATTGATCAAATCCCACTGATCATTGGCCATGAATACCATTGACAGAGAGTTGAGGAATGGCTGCAATCACAGTATTGTAAGATGGTGAAAGATGTACTCTTAGGCCCTCGTGAGAATTTGCCTTGAGGGCATCTTCTTTCTTACTTCAAAACAGGTTCTGTACTTTTAATTTGTCAAGGCAGGTTAGTTTGAGTGACCTGTTTTTTCTTTTGTTGTATGTTCTGTTTGCTTAAGAGGAAATTCCTTCTTGCATTCTGTCAGTCTGCCCCAGGGCAGCTGTGGCTACAACTGTGGCTTGCCTCCACCAGTGTGTGAATGTGAGAGTGAATGAATAGTGGAATTGTAAAGCGCTTTGAGGGCCCCGAAAAGCGCTATATAAATGCAATCCATTATTATTATTATTATTATTATTATTAAGAGCAGTGGGTTGGGTGATCTCAACTATGTGTAACGTGACTGTGAAATATGAAGATTTACAGGTTGAACAAACATACACTGGCCTACAAATGTTTCCTCCTGTGACAAATGTCAATGCACTGTATGAAAATATATACTATATAAATATATGGAAATGTCGCATGATTTGAGAATGAAGTTACAAAAATGTCTGATAACCTTTGTTGCTCACTTTTACCCATCATTTTGAAATAAAATATCATTGTAGAGGATGAAGATGTTTTATCTAATCCAAAGACTGATATGATGCTTCTGTTGTCTTCACAAATTTAATGTGACAAATAAAAACACGTGCAAAGTCCAGACCTTAACTTGACTGTGGTGGAACCTTAAAAGATGTGTGAGTCATCGGGACCACAAGACAAAAACTGCATCCTGTAACTCAACCAGGGTTGCTCTCATGGTCACTAATACAGCAAGTCATTTGGTAAAGGTTAGAAAATAGGGGAAAAAAACCTTTAGTGCTTAGTGGCTGGGACTAGTTTGGGGCACCAACAAAGGGATAGTTTAGTGCAAACTATAATTTCTCCCCATCAGTTTTAACCAATCAGATAAACACAAATTCTCATATAAAACTTTGGGCCAACCAAGAACTGTACAGGGAGTGCAGAATCATTAGACAAATGAGTATTTTGTCCACATCATCCTCTTCATGCATGTTGTCTTACTCCAAGCTGTATAGGCTCGAAAGCCTACTACCAATTAAGCATATTAGGTGATGTGCATCTCTGTAATGAGAAGGGGTGTGGTCTAATGACATCAACACCCTATATCAGGTGTGCATAATTATTAGGCAACGTCCTTTCCTTTGGCAAAATGGGTCAAAAGAAGGACTTGACAGGCACAGAAAAGTCAAAAATAGTGAGATATCTTGCAGAGGGATGCAGCAGTCTCAAAATTGCAAAGCTTCATCGAACAATCAAGCGTTTCATTCAAAATAGTCAACAGGGTCGCAAGAAGCGTGTGGAAAAACCAAGGCGCAAAATAACTGCCCATGAACTGAGAAAAGTCAAGCGTGCAGCTGCCAAGATGCCACTTGCCACCAGTTTGGCCATATTTCAGAGCTGCAACATCACTGGAGTGCCCAAAAGCACAAGGTGTGCAATACTCAGAGACATGGCCAAGGTAAGAAAGGCTGAAAGACGACCACCACTGAACAAGACACACAAGCTGAAACGTCAAGACTGGGCCAAGAAATATCTCAAGACTGATTTTTCTAAGGTTTTATGGACTGATGAAATGAGAGTGAGTCTTGATGGGCCAGATGGATGGGCCCGTGGCTGGATTGGTAAAGGGCAGAGAGCTCCAGTCCGACTCAGACGCCAGCAAGGTGGAGGTGGAGTACTGGTTTGGGCTGGTATCATCAAAGATGAGCTTGTGGGGCCTTTTCGGGTTGAGGATGGAGTCAAGCTCAACTCCCAGTCCTACTGCCAGTTTCTGGAAGACACCTTCTTCAAGCAGTGGTACAGGAAGAAGTCTGCATCCTTCAAGAAAAACATGATTTTCATGCAGGACAATGCTCCATCACACGCGTCCAAGTACTCCACAGCGTGGCTGGCAAGAAAGGGTATAAAAGAAGAAAAGCTAATGACATGGCCTCCTTGTTCACCTGAGCTGAACCCCATTGAGAACCTGTGGTCCATCATCAAATGTGAGATTCACAAGGAGGGAAAACAGTACACCTCTCTGAACAGTGTCTGGGAGGCTGTGGTTGCTGCTGCACGCAATGTTGATGGTGAACAGATCAAAACACTGACAGAATCCATGGATGGCAGGCTTTTGAGTGTCCTTGCAAAGAAAGGTGGCTATATTGGTCGCTGATTTGTTTTTGTTTTGTTTTTGAATGTCAGAAATGTATATTTGTGAATGTGGAGATGTTATATTGGTTTCACTGGTAAAAATAAATAATTGAAATGGGTATATATTTGTTTTTTGTTAAGTTGCCTAATAATTATGCACACTAATAGATCACCTGCACACACAGATATCCCCCTAAAATAGCTAAAACTAAAAACAAACTAAAAACTACTTCCAAAAACATTCAGCTTTGATATTAATGAGTTTTTTGGGTTCATTGAGAACATGGTTGTTGTTCAATAATAAAATTATTCCTCAAAAATACAACTTGCCTAATAATTCTGCACTCCCTGTATGGACTAAAGCTGGATCTCAAATCATGCGGCAGTTTTTCAAGCAACCTTGACACATGGGACCCAAATTCCTGCTCCACAGTTCCTTTCCTTCCTAATTGTGCAAGCATGCTGACCAGGGAGCGTACCTTTAGTGCAAACATCCTTAGGTTGCTCGAAGGACCACTTGTTATAGTGGACGCCCTGGACCACTATCTCTGAAACGTGATTCGGTACTGTTCCCTGGTAATAATGTCCGGTCAGAGACGGGGAATGATGTCAGAGTGGAAGAACTTTATTTGCCACGAGCCCACATCGAACACACACTATTGCCTAATAATTCTGCGCTCCTTGTAGTGTAAAATTAAATCGCCAACATGACTCATAGCTTGATTCTGGTTTGATTCCTGTTAAGGAAAATACTGAGAAACAGAAATAATCTGGGAAAGAATAAAGAGTTATCACAGCAGACACAAGAGCAGTAGGTGAGATGAGGTGACACACACACAGCAGGAAACACCACATAAATACAAGCAAGTACTTTTCTGAAACAGTTCTTTAGTTTCCACCTGAATAAACAGAAATTTTGGGGGATATATTGTGCTCTCAGGTTCTGCAGGCAGTGAATGCTAAACTTAAGTAGCATTACCCTGAGAGTGAAGAACGTGTAAGATTATACTCACTGATGACGGCCCATCAGAATCACTCAACGAAGTGATCAGAAAACACTGTGTTTGTGGGAGGGAGTGAAAAAGCTCCCACCCTTGAGAAGATCAGCCCTCACATCTTCTTTGATGACCACAAGAATCATATTAATGCTGCATTGGAGGCGTCCACAGTGGCAAAACAGAAGATAGTCATCGGAAGCGAGTCAGTTCATGTTCTCCAAATAGCCTGGTGTTGAAGGTTTTGTGATTTCAGCATTTAAAAGTGGTGTTAAAGAAAAACTGTGATATATCATTTATTGTGTCTTAACTCATCCTCAGTCAAAAGCAATTGAATTGTGTCTAGCACATGTTGAAGGACCATCGTAATCAGAGGGACGTGTCCTTAATCACGTCACAGCAAAAATGAGTGTAACACATTATACTGCATAGGACTTATGTTTAATATACTTTTTATAGAAAGAGTCAGCCAGCCTTTCTTAAGTCTTTAAACTCATTCGAAGTGTCCAATTATACAATTAGAAAATAAAAGGACTGTAACCCGGGAGTGTGATTATCAAAAAGTACATAAAGCTTCTTTTTTTTAAAACATCTCCGAGACTCTCAATCATCACTTCAAATGCCACATTACTCCAAAGGCAGAAAAGCTAAAGACTTGTTCAGCCTGTCTAACACTCCTTTAAAGCTCCATTCAGAACACTTGAGCCATATTTTTTTTTTCAAAAGACTGTGTGATATAAACAGAGAAACAAGAATAGGAAAAAATGAGGAAACAGTCACAATCCAGTCTGGAGGTGAAAAGTGAAACTAACTAGTTGAGATGAGTTCTAATAAAAATCAGCCTTGTGGTGGTAAATGAGCCTGGACGACACAGGCCGGGTTGAGTCAAACGATGATTTTAATGTACACATGTGGCCGATGGACACTGTATGCAGACAGCATCAGATCTCAAAATGGTGGAGCATTGATCAAACTCTTATAGCCTCTAGTGGCCCCCCCACCTAGTCATAAAAGCCTAAACATTCACATTCTTTCTCTCACACGGCGCCTAAGCTACAACCTTGGCTCCCTGTTTATCTGCTCCTGCTGAGATGGGGCAGTATGCTCTGTTCTCTTCTAATCAGACATCATAAAACAATATAATTCTTTCACAATAAATCAGCAGTCTAATGTAATGCAAATCAGTTTAACAAATGTAATAGTTATCACCTTCTTCTAATTCAGGAGAATAATGCAAACTAAAACTACATAATAATTCACAATCTTTAATCAGGGGTATAACATGGCATAAGGTAATATTATAATCCCACACACGGATACATTTTGAAATGAATATTTCTAACTTGACTGATCAGCTTATTGAGGACCAGCTCACTATGGGAAAACCAGACCATTGCAGCTATCAGTTGGGCCTGACTGGGTGCCCTATTTTCATCTTTTGTGGACTTGTTCCACTTCTCATCAGCGTGTCCTGGTTCCTCAACATCTGAGCGGACCTTGTTAATCCGGGCAACGTCGAAGCCGGCATGGCTGTGGTATGTTATGGCTTCATATTTATGTCTCTCGCTCATAAACATGGAGACAGACATGGAGAAAATCTTTGTTATTTGGCTTTACTTTTTGAAATTATCCTTGTACTATTTATATTTTTACTCTTTCTTTGATGTTGTTTTTCTGTTATTATTGTTATCATTTCTGCTTTTGCAACTCTTTAAATGTTGTTGTGGAAAATTTAACAATAACCTGCAACACACCCAGTGAGCTTGATTTGAAGTGGGTTTAATAAACACATTGCAATGTGGAGAGAGCATCCCAGTGAAACACCAGGACCATCTCTGAATTGTGGCCACCGCCCTTACATCTTATATACAGAGACACAGACAAAGAACATTCCACAAACTCTTACATGTTGGCCCCTCTCACGGGGGGGGCTATACCTTCTCCCTCACAGAGAGAATTATGACCTTGTTTTCTGCTTGGCCGTCACCTAAAGATTTACATCCCTGATAAGCAGAAGGAGTCCCACTATCTGTTTAATGTCTCCCATTACAATGGCCTCACTGTGTTAACTTTCCACATGCATGTAAAGTAGTGACAGGAGTGCTCTTACTATAGTAAAGTGAGAAAGTGATATTATTATAACTAATGTAATATGATTAAATTTGTGATTAATATATGAGAAAAAAAATCTGCCTTTTTTGTGAAAATGAAAAATGTCAAGAATTGTCCTATTGATCTGATTAATTTTTGTTTTACTTTCAGTTCATAAGAAATGACTCTTGTTGTTATTCAGACACAATGGACTTGTCACACTACCATCAAACAATCCAACACAGGGACTCTTGTCCAGCAAGCTCTTCAAGTTCTCCACTAACATACACAGGGCAGTATCTGTGGAGTGATGTGCCCGAAAGCCAAACTGCAATGGATGTAATGAGGGTTGGGTGTTTTCTAGGTGAGCAGTGAGGAGTTTAACCACCCACTTCTCAGCTATTTTAGATACGACCGGGAGTATGCTTATGGGGCGATAATTAGCCATGTCAGTCTTCACACCTGCTTTGAAAATTGGTGTAACTGCAGCAATTTTCCAATCTGTTGGAACAATGGAGTGTTTGAAAGACATATTCAAAACATGAGTTGTTGGACGTACAAGCAAATCCATATGTTCCTTTAGGAAGTTTGTGTTAATACCATATACATCAAGTGCTTTTGATTGTTTTAAACCTGTAATTAGTTTAGCAACTTCAGTGTCTGAAATATGAGTGATGGTGAACAAATTTTGACCAACATCATTCACATTATCAGAGCATACGACTGAGTCAAAGCTCTGACTGATCTCCTTAACAGATGAAATAAAGAAAGTGTTTAAGTTACTGGCAATAGATAGAGGCTCTCTAACAATAGAGTTATTTACATAAAGTTCAATTGTGTTTTTACTTTTGTTTGAATGACGGCCAAGTAATTTAGTTAAGTGTTGCCAGATAATTTTACCATTACCTTTGGCTCTTTCAATTATATTTATAAAAAATTTTGCTTTGGCCCGTCTCAAACTTCTTGTTACTTTATTCCGCATTGAAGTAAATCTCTGTCTATCCAGAGTTAGACCTGTTTTCAGGAACTGCTTTAGTAATTGATCTCTTGTTTTCATTAAATTCTTGCACTCTTTGTTTAACCAGGGCAAATTAGATGTTGTCTTTATTTTTTGTCGACCTCTAATGGAGTATGTTGATATAACATCCTTGACAATGTCAGTGAAGTGACTGCTGCAGAATTGTGGATCATCACTACACAATAAAGGCTCCCAGTTAACTGATGCTAATGCTTCTGCTACATTTTGTCGCTGACTTCTTGGTATGAATTCATAAAAGGATCTCCTATTAGATGAACTTTGAAAGTCATTCTTAACCCGTGATTTTATAAGTTTTCTAGAAAATAATATAAAATTGTGGTCTGAAATACCAGTGATAAAATTATAAGATTTAATAATTCGCTCGGGCTTATTACTGAAAACCAGATCTATTTTAGTTTTAGAGTATCTTGTTATTCTTGTGGGTTGTTCAATGTGTTGAGTAAAGTTCAAAGTCTCCATTATGTCCTTGAGTGTTTTTGTGTCCTTTTCACAGTCCCAGTTGACATTAAAATCTCCCATTACAATTATTTCATTAGACTTATTATTTATAGCATGATATTTAAGTAATATCTGTAGTTGTTCATAAAAAATATTCTTTGCTGAAGGAGGGCGATATAAACAGATCAACGTAAATGACATTTCTGGGGAAAGAGTGATTTTAACAGAAATATGTTCTATTTCGACATCTATTGGTGAACTAAGTAAAGAGCAATCCAGGTGTTTTTTTTACATACACAAGTATTCCTCCTCCTCTTGTTCCAATTCTATCCCTTCTGAATACTGTGTACTCTGGAAAGACAACCGCAGACTCAGGAGAAGAACTTGTGAGCCAAGATTCAGAGATACCCAAAATAGAAATATTGGAATTGCTTAGAATATGTTCCAGTTGCTCATGCTTTGGTAACATACTGCGAATGTTAATGTGTCCACATAGAAGCCCCTTTGGTTTATTTTTAGTGTCCCAGATTACTTTAGACTGATTAAATGTCTTGCAGATCTTTGTTCCTCTGTAAATTTTAATAGCAGGATTTCTTGTCCTTTTGTTGACAATACTATGAGCATTTAATGATGAGAAACCCTTTACCGGAGAGTGTAGTTTGGGTACAGCAGGTGGGGGCCCAGGCAGCCGAGGTGGAGGCCCAGGCAGCTGAGGTGGAGGCCCAGGCAGCTGAGGTGGAGGCCCAGCTAGCTGAGGTGGAAGCCCAGACAGCCTAGGTGGAGGTCCGAGCAGCTGAGGTGGAGGCCCAGGCAGCTGAAGTGTAGGCCCAGGCAGCTGAAGTGTAGGCCCAGGCAGCTGAGGTGGAGGCCCAGCTAGCTGAGGTGTAAGCCCAGCTAGCTGAGATGGAGGCCCAGGCAGCTGAGTTAGAGGCCCAGGCAACTGAGGTGTAAGCCCAGGCAGCCGAGGTGGAGACCCAGGCAGCCGAGGTGGAGGCCCAGGCAGCTGAAATGGAGGCCCAGGCAGCTGAAATGGAGGCCCAGGCAGCTGAGTTGGAGGCCCAGGCAGCTGAGTTGGAGGCCCAGGCAGCTGAGGTGTAAGCCCTGGCAGCCGAGGTGGAGGCCCAAGCAACTGAGGTGAAAGCCCAGCTAGCTGAAATGGAGGCCCAGGCAGCTGAAATGGAGGCCCAGGCAGCTGAGGTGTAAGCCCAGACAGCCTAGGTGGAGGTCCGAGCAGCTGAGCTGGAGGCCCAGGCAGCTGAAGTGTAGGCCCAGGCAGCTGAGGTGGAGGCCCAGCTAGCTGAGGTGTAAGCCCAGCTAGCTGAGATGGAGGCCCAGGCAGCTGAGTTAGAGGCCCAGGCAGCTGAGGTGTAAGCCCAGGCAGCCGAGGTGGAGGCCCAGGCAGCCGAGGTGGAGGCCCAGGCAGCTGAAATGGAGGCCCAGGAAGCTGAAATGGAGGCCCAGGCAGCTGAGTTGGAGGCCCAGGCAGCTGAGTTGGAGGCCCAGGCAGCTGAGGTGTAAGCCCTGGCAGCCGAGGTGGAGGCCCGAGCAACTGAGGTGAAAGCCCAGCTAGCTGAAATGGAGGCCCAGGCAGCTGAAATGGAGGCCCAGGCAGCTGAAATGGAGGCCCAGGCAGCTGAGTTGGAGGCCCAGGCAGCTGAAATGGAGGCCCAGGCAGCCGAGGTGTAAGCCCTGGCAGCCGAGGTGTAAGCCCTGGCAGCCGAGGTGGAGGCCGAGCAACTGAGGTGTAAGCCCAGCTAGCTGAAATGGAGGCCCAGGAAGCTGAAATGGAGGCCCAGGCAGCTGAGGTGGAGGCCCAGGCAGGCCTAGGCTAACTAGGCTAATTAGTTGTAGCCAGTCCAAATCACTGATGTTTGAATTAGGTCCAGGATTTAGTTCTATATCACCAGCCAAAAGTAGCATCAGAACAAGTTTCAGAATCTCCAGCGACAGTTGTGGTATATCTGATTGTTCATATTTACCTGGGGGTGGTCTGGCATGACCAAAATCCAAGAATCTTGTGAACAAAAGATGTTGACTCCATTTGGCTGGGAAAGTGGTATAATTATCCAGCTTTCTTGGACATGTCGAACTCCACAGAAGATAAAAATGTATAAAAACAAAAAGACAAGTTGATGTCAAGATCCAGGGGTTTTTAGATGGTTTTTTAGGTGGGTTTTTTGGCAAACGCACAGGACCTGCCAAGCTGTGTGTCTGCACCCTAGCAGCCATCTTGTTTTTTTCATTTTGAACATGCAGTGATTTTGTTGTTGAATCACTGCATGTTTAAGATTCACAGGTACAACACCAGAAGACAAACTACTATTTACAATGGATTGTACAAATGGTGCTACAGTGAGGAAAACCTTTTTGAAAAATCGAGGAGGGAGAGCGTCATAAGAGGAACCTTAGTGAAACTGAGACACAGCTCCTAAACTTTGAAGACAAACAGAAAAATTAGACAGCTTCTGAAAATGTTTAAAGTTGCTTCGGCCTGCTGAGCTGCAAATACAATAACAAACATGAAAAATTTGGAATTGAGTTAATTGAGTTAATTTTGGGATCTGGAAGTTTTGTTGTTTTTTTTTCTAATACAGTGTTAAAATGGGTCAAAGTAAAGGATTTTTAAAATTATTTATCAGAAAAAATTGGCTTTTAGATATGAAAATTCTTTCATGAGTGAAGCTGATCAAAAGCTGAAGGTAGTGGCGAACCCAAATGTTCACATTGTTTATGGAAAAGTGCCAACTTGGTTTAATCAGTGTGAAAGAGAAAATGGGATGATCCACACAGTCATTATTTTCTTAATCACAAAGTAGTTTTGGTCTGTGCTGATATCTTTGGTAAAAGCGTTCTTGACTGATAAGTTGGGATTTAACATGATAAACTTACAGTAGATAAGACAATGTACCACTGGAAGACAGGAGGTATTGTTGCTGAAAATGGGCCTGTGTACACCTGTGTAGATATTCCATTAAACCTCATTCACGATTTATAGTCAGTGTTACTATTAAGCATTTATATTTCTTTAAATTTCAGATTAATTTTGTGTTACTCAACATCAAACTAACCTTTATTTTCTTCATAAATCAAGACATTTCTGACTGGATTCAAACTTCTGAGCTGTAGCGTACATTGCAGTGAGAGTCCATGGTTATTGATTATAGCAGATGATGTAGAGTATCAGGACAGGGACAGACTGTTAAAACGTTATGAGCTGTCTTGCTGCAGAGAAAGTGGAGTCTGTCATCCTTGAAATGCTACCAAGACAGGCAGCTGGCAGGATTGAATGATGCTCTGCCTCTGTGGTCAAGTACAGACATAGGCTTTAAGCAACCATGAGCCACTGATAAGTGTGACAGATCAGTATTAATAAGAATCCAAAAGTGGATTTGTTAAACAGCTATGAGCCACTGATAAGAAAAAACAACGAGCATGCAATAAAGTGGACTTGTTAGGGGGAGATTTTTATCGGAGTTGGAATAGTTTGGCTCAATTTTTGTTAAAATACAGAGCTAAAAAGTTGTCTTTGTTTCAAAACCTTGATCAGATACAGTCAGATACAAACATGCAATATACACTACTGCTCAAGTTTGTTTTCAGTTTGAAGAGTCCTTGTTTTTCATGATTAAAGTACATTCATTTGAATGTAATATTCCATGAAGCTTATGCAAAATGTTTCCACAGATGTTTTTGAAACTAAATCAGTCCTCATAAATCACTTATAATGTTTAAGGAAATATCTACACAACCATACAAAGAACATTTTTAGTAACAATTACTCCTGCTGTAATTCTTTATTATCAGGATGTCCTAAAAACTCTATGAAAAGCCTTCAGTTCCTACAAAATACTGTAGGAAGAGTATTGACAGGCCAATGAAGGCTTCCCTTCCTTGGCTTCCTCTTAATACCAGAATTGAATCCAAACACCTCTTAATGACCTTGTAGTACCATATCACCCTATTAGAGCACTTCGCTCTTGCTCTGCAGGCCTACTTGTTGTTCCCAGAGTATTTAAATGTAGAATGGGAGGGAGAGCCTTCAGTTTTCAGGCCTCTCTACTGTGGAACCAGCTTCCAGTTTGGATTCAGGAGACAGACACTATCTCTACTTTTAAGATTAGGCTTCAAACTTTCCTTTTTGCTAAAGCATATAGTTAGGGCTGGATCAGGTGATCCTGAATACTCCCTTAGTTATGCTGCAATAGGTGTAGGCTGCCGGGGGATTCCCATGATGCATTGAGTTTTTCCTTTTCAGTTACTTTTCTCACTCAACATGTGTTAACAGACCTCTCTGCTGAATCACACTTGTTATTAATCTCTGTCTCTCTTCCACACCATGTCTTATCCTGTTTTCCTTCTCTCACCCCAACCTGTCACAGCAGATGGCCCCGCCCCTCCCTGAGCCTGGCTCTGCCGGAGGTTTCTTCCTGTTAAAAGGGAGTTTTTCCTTCCCACTGTCGCCAAAGTGCTTGCTCATAGGGGGTCATATGATTGTTGGGTATTTCTCTCTATGTATTATTGTAGGATCTATTCTACAATATAAAGCGCCATAAGGCGACTGTTGTTGTGATTTGGCAGTATATAAATAAAATTGAATTGAATTGAATAGATGACCTAGGGTTTAACCTTTGCATTGTTTTAAATAATTTAAAATAAGACAATGAAGTAATGAACATTTTAAATGCATTTTTATTGAAGCTGGTATCATTTTCGTCTAAACAAACCGCAAAACTTCTGGAACAATGTTGTTTGGACAGGCGAGACCAAAGTGTTTTTTTCTGTCATGGAACAGTTCATGGAGGTCTGAGCAGAAACTTCACTATTGCCTTACAAATTGCTTCCTAATACTTTTTTTAAATATTAAAGCTTTTATGAATGTTTGACATGTAGCTATGTTTGTTATTGCTCTTGCTTATTTATTATTTATCCTACTTGTTCTATTTACATTTGCACTTTTTAACTTCTGGTAGTTGTTCAGACATAATTGTGATGTCACACGACTGCAGTGACAACAGCAATGGAATGTGATGAAGCCTCACCCATGAACAGTCCTCCTTTACATTCAGGAATCAGATGAATAAAGGATCAGGGCCTTTTCTTTCTTACTTCAAAACAAGTTCTGTACATTTAATTTGTCAGGGCAGGTTAGTTTGAATGACCTGTTTTTCCTTTTGTTGTATGTTCTGTTTGCTTAGGAGGAAACCTCTCCTTGCATTATTATGAATCAGCACAGTGCTGTGTGCTGCAAGCTGTGGTGCTCTAACGTCCTCATCTGCAGACTTATATTAAACACAGTATGATTAAAATTAAAAACAAGATTAAAAATCCCACTAAAGGTCACTTTACTGTGCGTTCATTGTGATTTCACGTGTACTCCGGGGTCTTTCACCTGAGTTCAGCTAAGAAAAAAACACCTTGTGTTGATGTTTACTGAGGATGTTTAGTTTCCCTACAAAACTTTGTACAATGTTTCACAGTTTTGCAAGCAGGGATGGAAGAATACTGTACTCTGAGGAGCTCGAGTTATTGCATGCTAAGCTACATCAGGTATGAAACACCTGTGAAGCACAAAATAAAGAAATGATAGATTGCTTAATAATAACAAACTGTCACTTTACATTAGGCTGCTTAAAAGAGTCACTATCTGTAAATCTATAACTTTATCTATTTTCAAAAAATCCTTAAAAACAAACAATTATAATGTAATCTTAATTGTTCAAGTCTTTGGGGTGTGGGATGTAATACAGGAAAGACAGATGGTACCAACTAGTGTAAAATTTCTTCACATGCTTGAGTCATACCTTGATTCTGGTTTTAAGCCTGTTATGAATAATAGTGAGAAACAGAAACAGAAATAAAATGGGAGAAAATAAAAGGCTTATCACAACAAACACTAGAGCAGAAGGTGAAATGAGTTATAAGAACAACCAGTGATTGAGGAGACAGGACAGGAGATCCTACGAAATGGCAGCACTGGAGATCATGACAGGACACAGTTTCATGAAAGTGTTATTATACTGCATTTAATCCTAATCATTTTCACCTAATCTGGAGTGATGGACTACAAGGATACTTGGAGCATGAGAAGCAAAATGTTGAAAATCCAATGAAGGAGAAATGATAGGAGCACATTTCAACTTCTCATGTTTTAAAACTATCTAAAACTAAGCCTTTTTTTTTAACATCTCTGAGATGCTTGATCATCACCGCAAATGACTTCATGTGGAACATTGTAAAGGGATATGGTTTTTTTTTTTTATGTGGCAAAGACGTTTGTGCTTCCACAGCTATGAACCATACTTGATAACCATATTTATTTTATTTCTTTAAAAACTACATCCCTGTGCTGCTCCTCCTTTATCTGGTTTGTATTGTTCCTTTAGAAACGGGAGTGGCAGTTCTTGGATAAAAAGCAAAAGACATACATCAGGTATGTCTTTATATACAGTTAAAAAAACAGTTAAAAACTCTTCTGTTCAAACAAGCCTTTTGTTGATCTACATATTTTATTTTATTTTTTTACATTATTTACATTTGATCTTTTACATTGTATATAATGTCTACTGATTTTATTGTTTATTTTAATATTTGTGTACAGCGCTTTGTGATTGCCTGTCTGCGAAAAGCGCTTAATAAATAAAGTTTACTTACTTACTTACTTACTATATATGTGCAGCTGAGCTCTTGATTGTTATCTTTGAAAGCATGGACATGCAAGACATATGTGTGTATATCTATCTATCTATCTATCTATCTATCTATCTATATATATATATATATATATATATATATACACATGTACAGGAGTTGTCAGCCACCTCCTGTACATGGATGACATCAAGCTGTATGCCAAGAGTGAACGAGACATCGATTCACTGATCCACACTACCAGGATATACAGTAATGACATTGGAATGTCGTTCGGACTGGAGAAGTGTAGTCGGATGGTAACAAAGAGAGGGAAGGTAGTCAGAACTGAGGGGATTGAACTACCAGAAGGCAACATTGCAGACATAGAGGACAGTTACAAGTACCTGGGGATCCCGCAGGCGAATGGGAACCATGAAGAGGCCGCTAGAAAAGCTGCAACCACCAAGTACCTGCAGAGGGTCAGGCAAGTCCTGAGGAGTCAGCTGAATGGTAAGAACAAGATCCGGGCCATCAACACGTACGCCCTGCCCGTGATCAGGTACCCTGCTGGGGTAATAGGCTGGCCAAAGGAGGAGATAGAAGCCACTGACATAAAGACAAGAAAGCTCCTTACCATGCATGGAGGGTTTCACCCCAAGTCCAGCACCCTGAGGCTGTACGCTAAGCGGAAGGAAGGGGGCCGGGGACTGGTGAGTGTCAGCACCACAGTCCAGGATGAGACAACGAACATCCAAGAATACATTGGGAAGATGGCCCCAACTGACCGAGTGCTCAAGTGAATACCTCAGGCAGCAGAAACCCAAGAAAGAGGAGGGAGACGAGGAACCATCATGGAAGGACAGGCCCCTGCACGGTATGTACCACCGGCAGATAGAGGAGGTGGCTGATATCCAGAAATCCTACCAGTGGCTGGACAAAGCTGGACTGAAAGACAGCACAGAGGCACTAATCATGGCAGCACAAGAACAAGCTCTGAGTACAAGATCCATAGAGGCTGGGGTCTATCACACCAGGCAAGACCCCAGGTGCAGGCTGTGTAAAGATGCCCCTGAGACAATTCAGCACATAACAGCAGGGTGCAAGATGCTAGCAGGCAAGGCATACATGGAACGCCATAACCAAGTGGCCGGCATAGTGTACAGGAACTAGAGATGGACCGATCCGATATTACGTATCGGTATCGGTCCGATACTGACCTAAATTACTGGATCGGATATCGGAGAAAAATAAAAAATGTAATCCGATCCATTAAATATCATGAAAGCACCTCGCAAAACTTGCAACACGCCGTAACTCGCCTCAGAACGTTAGCAGTCGGAGCAGTATGCATCACGTGATAGAGCAGCTGTGGCATGCCGGTGTTGTGCCAAAAAGTGATTGTCTGCCAAAAACTGATTTCCGGTATTTGCCAAAAAGCGATTGCTCATATTTAAAGTGCTATAAGTAACTTGTTGGGCTATAATATGTTAAACATATGTCAAATGCATCCCTTATGGATGACATAAAGTCATCTTGAGCCACAAACAACATTCGTGTAGCAAGATACAAGCCGCAATCAGTTTTTGGCAGCGACTTTTATATAACCTTTATTTATGCAGTAAAAAAAATCTCATTAACATTAAAAATGTATTTTGTAAGAGTAAGTTGGCCAAGAGCACAGCAGAAATGGCAGCAAATATTACAATAGTTCTGTAAAAATATGTTAAGTGGGGATAAAGGACCAGATATGGTTATAATGTAAGTACAAGTTGTAAAGATACTTAAAAAACAGATAATTTTTTAATTCTTTATGTAACCCCTTTGTATCCCCTGTTCACCGAAGTCTATTTACGAACATACGTAAAGATATTACACATAAAAAAATACACAGAAACACTGGAAATCACTTTTTGGCAGACAATCACTTTTTGGCACAACACCGGACCGGTGGTCTGGATAGCATTTGGAGCTTCGCTAGCAACCTGGCATTTCATCTCCGACAAAGTTATCCCCGAGAGAAGTAAAGCAAGTGTGTAAGTCCATCTCTGAATGTTTGTAAAGCATTCCCACGTTAAGCTTAACAAGCGACTGCCTCTCGCTCTCCGGCTGCTACTTCAATCGTGAAACTGCTTAAATGATCAGCTGATCGGCTTTTCTGTCGCGAGTCCGTCTCTCTTGTTTGTTTTTGGCCCACTTTGCACCAGAAAGAGGAAACCAGCGGCTGAACAACAGCAGCACGTTTAAGCTTGATAAGCTGTTGTTAGAATTTATTTAATATTTCTTTCTACACCAGGATCTTTTGACGCTGGTAACTGTGCAGGGGCGGATCTAGCAAAGTTTAGCCAGGGGGGCCGATAGGGCATGAACAGGGAAAAGGGGGCACAAAGACATACTTTTCTTTCTTATTCTCATTTAAAATGTCGAGCTTTTAATAAATAATTATCTGACACCCAAAGTTTTAATTTGATGTAAAATGAATAGAAGTCAACTACTGTATATAGTGACTATTAAGTCTAATATATATAGCCTAGTAAGCTATAGTACTTTTTACTTTGGGAAGGTACCATCTGTGCAGTCTGCAATTTTGTTGAAGAAAGATGTTGAATCTATTTAATATTTCTTGAAAAATAATTGATTTCTGTGCATTTTTTTTCACACTGCATCAAATTAAGGTTGATTACGTCGATTAAGCATCATGAGGTGGCGCGTGAGGGGTGGTTCCTTATTTTTTATTTATTTCTTTTTGTTGTTGCTGGGAGTTGGAACCCTATTAGTTAGGTTGCTTAATATTTACGCTAAGTACTCTTTAAAATACCAGAATAGGGAGGATGGTGTAGGTCTAAGTTTATTAGATTGATCAGTATTGCTGAACTATGAAATATTTTTTTTGTATACAGGTATAACAGAATAGCTTTAGTGTAGTTGTTGTTTTAAACTTGAGTATGAACTTGCAGACTTGCAAAATGCAGCAAGATATTTTAAAAAACAGTTTTGTTGATTAAAAAACACTATATCGGATTCATATCGGTATCGGCAGATATCCAAATTTATGATATCGGTATCGGTATCGGACATAAAAAAGTGGTATCGTGCCATCTCTAACAGGAACATCTGTGCCGAGTATAACCTGGAAGTCCCGAGGTCAAAATGGGAGATGCCCCCAAGGGTGGTGGAGAATGACCGAGCTAAGATCCTGTGGGACTTCCAGATACAGACGGACAAAATGGTGGTGGCTAACCAACCGGACATAGTGGTGGTAGACAAACAGAAGAAGACGGCCGTAGTGATCGATGTAGCGGTTCCGAATGACAGCAATATCAGGAAGAAGGAACACGAGAAGCTGGAGAAATACCAAGGGCTCAGAGAAGAGCTCGAGAGGATGTGGAGGGTGAAGGTAACGGTGGTCCCCGTGGTAATCGGAGCACTAGGTGCGGTGACTCCCAAGCTAGGCGAGTGGCTCCAGCAGATCCCAGGAACAACATCGGAGATCTCTGTCCAGAAGAGCGCAGTCCTGGGAACAGCTAAGATACTGCGCAGGACCCTCAAGCTCCCAGGCCTCTGGTAGAGGACCCGAGCTTGAAGGATAAACCGCCCGCAGGGGCGTGCTGGGTGTTGTTGTTGATATATATATATATATATATATATATATATATACACATACACACACACACACATACTTCTCACGTGTACAGCACTTTGTGTTGGTCTTTCACGTGGAATTCCAGTAAAACTGATTCATGTTTGTGGATGTAATGTGACAAAATGTGGAAAAGTTCAAGGGAGCTGAATACTTTTGCAAGCCACTGTATATATACAGATAGTGTTCATGCTATTTTTAAAAAACAACATCCTTATGCTGCTCCTCCTCTGTTCATATTTGCTGTCAGGGTGTGTTGTTTTCTAAGAAATGGGAGTGGCCATGCTTGGAAAAAGTAAAAAATCTGCATCAGGTTGAAACATATTTTAGTATCTGCAGTTGAGCTCTCTTTGTCATCTAAGTTATCTTTGAAAGCATAGACATTGAAGGAAATCTCTGTCCGTAGATAGAGCTTTTCCTCCTAAGGCATGGGCACCAATAAGCAGAGTTCATCCTTTAAACATATAACAAAATTAAAATATTCTCATGCATGATCAACGGGCAATCACGGTACCGGCCGGAGTACCGGGAGCAGTTCAGAAGAACAAGAAGACACGGAGACCGTTCTAGGTGTCATTCCAAACTGACTCAGAGGTTTATTTATCATACAACAGCTTATATAGAGGAAAAAGGTTCGTGTGTCAGCAGATTCTCAGTTCAAACCGGTACAGACCAAATAAGGAAACGTCTTCCTGCCTTGTGAGCAGAGAAGTATCCTTTGTGTAGTTTATCAGTTCAGCTACAATTTATGATCATTCCAGCAAAATACACTCCTAGACATAGAATACAGAGTTCTTTCATTAGTGAATTCTGAAACAAACCACCTGGCCTTTAACGAGCCTTTTTCTAAGAGATAAAGAAGGGAGGATGGGAGTAAGGAAGTGGTCTCGTCTCTGTGGTATTTTCGACCTTGGGGTACCAGCCTGTGAGTCTTACACATTAATTCTTGGGTCAGAGAGAAAGAGAAAACAACTAGTAAATGGGCCTTATTGAGTAACAGTTTTGAGTAACAGTTTTCACTACAAAGCAATATCCTGTAAATGCTACCGTGGTATCGAAATATCACAACAGACATGGACTGGGAAGAGACATGTGAGTCTATATTTTTAGTAATAGTTTTATTCCGTTATACAGTGTTTATGAATTGTTATTATTCACTTATTGCAAATTTTTCTTGATATCTTTTTGTATTTCATTGACAGGTAAGGCAATCGTTACGATTGCAGGTATGCCATCACATTAACCCCATTAACCAGAGCGTAATTTTGATATGAAAATCTTTAATCTAAACTTTTTGATCTAGGAGCTACTGGAGCTGTGATTCTGACTCCTGCCATTCTGACAACGCTGGGGTTCACTTCAGCTGGAATAGCAGCAGGCTCCATCGCTGCCAAACTGATGTCATACTTGGCAATCACTGGTGGAGGTGGAGTTGCAGCAGGAGGTCTCGTAGCAATCTTGCAGTCATGGGGTAAACTGAATAATTTGTAATATATTTTCTCTCTTTTTCTCACTAGCTCCCTCTAAGTGCATGTCAAACAAAACAAACAATAGACATATTTTATTATATTTTCCTAATAGTACCTAAGAGTAATATTTTAGTCCACTTTGGCTGTTGATGTTTATCAAAGATATGAAACACTATTTTTGCATACATCTGTATAAATAAAGGGTCATGAGTAAAATAGTGTATGTAAATCAGGGTGTGACAATGAAGAATAAAAGCTTTTCTCATGTTGCACAAGTATAACAAACAGCTAATAGTGTCTAATGTGATTTCACTGCAGGTGCAGCAGGTCTGTCATGGGCTGCCACTGCATTGTTTGGAAGTGTTGGTGGAGCAGCGGGTTGGATGATCTCAACTGTGTGTAACCTCAACGTGACTGTGAAATATGAAAATTAACACACTGAATAAACACAAACTGGCCTTCAAATGTTTCCTATTGTGCCAAATTAGACTGACTCAATAGCCTGAATTAAAATTTATTTTTTTATGTGTAGAGGACAGACACTCCGATTAAAGCATGATTTGAGGACCAAGTTACAAAAATGATTGATAAAGCTTGCTGATGACTTTTACTCATCATTTTTTAAATAAAATATCATTGTAGAGGATGAAGATGGAAGATGTTTTATCTCACCCAAAGACTGATATGATGCATATATATATGAAAAACACCCAGCACGCCCCTGCGGGCGGTTTATCCTTCAAGCTCGGGTCCTCTACCAGAGGCCTGGGAGCTTGAGGGTCCTGCGCTCTTCTGGACAGAGATCTCTGATGTTGTTCCCGGGATCTGCTGGAGCCACTTGCCTAGCTTGGGAGTCACCGCACCTAGTGCTCCGACTACCACGGGGACCGTTACCTTCACCCTCCACATTTTCTCGAGCTCTTCTCTGAGCCCTCGGTATTTCTCCAGCTTCTCGTGTTCCTTCTTTCTGATGTTGCTGTCATTCGGGACCGCTACATCGATCACTACGGCCGTCTTCTTCTGTTTGTCTACCACCACTATGTCCGGTTGGTTAGCCACCACCATTTTGTCCGTCTGTATCTAGAAGTCCCACAGGATCTTAGCTTGGTCATTCTCCACCACCCTTGGGGGCATCTCCCATTTTGACCTCGGAATTTCCAGGCCATATTTGGCACAGATGTTTTTGTATACTATGCCGGCCACTTGGTTATGGCGTTCCATGTATGCCTTGCCTGCTAGCATCTTGCACCCTGCTGTTATGTGCTGGATTGTCTCAGAGGCATCTTTACACAGCCTGCACCTGGGCTCTTGCCTGGTGTGATAGACCCCAGCCTCTATGGATCTTGTACTCAGAGCTTGTTCTTGTGCTGCCATGATTAGTGCCTCTGTGCTGTCTTTCAGTCCAGCTTTGTCCAGCCACTGGTAGGATTTCTGGATATCAGCCACCTCCTCTATCTGCCGGTGGTACATACCGTGCAGGGGCCTGTCTGTCCATGATGGTTCCTTGTCTCCCTCCTCTTTCTTGGGTTTCTGCTGCCTGAGGTATTCACTGAGCACTCGGTCAGTTGGGGCCATCTTCCCAATGTATTCTTGGATGTTCGTTGTCTCATCCTGGACTGTGGTGCTGACACTCACCAGTCCCCGGCCCCCTTCCTTCCGCTTAGCGTACAGCCTCAGGGTGCTGGACTTGGGGTGAAACCCTCCATGCATGGTAAGGAGCTTTCTCGTCTTTATGTCAGTGGCTTCTATCTCCTCCTTTGGCAAACTTATTATACCAGCTGGGTACCTGATCACGGGCAGGGCGTAGGTGTTGATAGCCCGGATCTTGTTCTTACCGTTCAGCTGACTCCTCAGGACTTGCCTGACCCTCTGCAGGTACTTGGTGGTTGCAGCTTTCCTAGCGGCCTCTTCATGATTCCCATTCGCCTGCGGGATCCCCAGGTACTTGTAACTGTCCTCTATGTCTGCAATGTTGCCTTCTAGTAGCTTGATCCCCTCAGTTCTGACTACCTTCCCTCTCTTTGTTATCATCCGACTACACTTCTCCAGCCCGAATGACATCCCGATGTCATTACTGTATATCCTGGTAGTGTGGATCAGTGAATCGATGTCTCGTTCACTCTTGGCATACAGCTTGATGTCATCCATGTACAGGAGGTGGCTGACAACTGCTCCATTCCGTAGTCGGTATCCGTAGCCAGTCTTGATAATGATCTCACTGAGGGGGTTCAGGCCTATGCAGAACAGCAGTGGGGCCAGAGCATCTCCTTGGTAGATCCCGCACTTGATGGTGACTTGTGCTATGGGCTTGAGGTTGGCCTACAGTGTTGTCCGCCACATCCCCATTGAGTTCCTGATGAAGGCTCTCAGGGTCTTGTTGATCTTATATAGTTCTAGGCATTCCAGAATCCAGGTGTGGGGCATTGAGTCATAGGCCTTCTTGTAATCAATCCAGGCAGTGCACAGGTTGGTCAGTCTGGTCCTGCAGTCTCGGCTGACTGCTTGGTCTGCCAGTAGCTGGTGTTTTGGGCTCATGTATTGACCCATGTACCTGACAGTATGATGCCTGACAGGAGCTTCCACGTGGTGCTGAGGCAGGTTATTGGTCGGTAGTTGGACGGACCGGTCCCTTCTTGGGGTCCTTGAGGAACAGGACTGTCCGGCCTTCGGTTAGCCATTCCGGGTGTCTCTCGTCAACTAGCAGCTGGTTCATTTGTGCTGCCAGACGCTCGTGGAGTGCAGTCAGCTTCTTCAGCCAGTAGGCGTGAACCATGTCAGGGCCTGGTTCTGTTCATCTCTTCATACTGGAGACCCTTTCTTGGATATCTGCCACTGTGATTTTTACTGGACCCTGTTCGGGGAGGTCGCTGTGGTCTGCCCTCAGATCCACTAGCCACTGAGCATTGCCGTTATGGGTTGCGTCCTTCTTCTCCTTCTCTTCCAGTATTGCTCCGTCTCCAGCCTTGGTGGTGCTGTTCTCTTATTGTTCCCCTGCCACTGAGAGTACACCTCTGCTGGTTCTGTGGAGAACAGCTGGTTTATTCTCCTGCCTTCTATTGCTCTGGTGTGCCTCCTCATGCGGCTGGCCAAGGCCGCTTGAGGAGGCCAAGGCTGTTTGTCGTTGCTTGGCAGTTTCCAAGGCCTCATGTATGGACAGCTTCCTGTACTTCTTAGGCACCTTCCTCAAAGGCGGAGTTGCGCCTTTCTGCAACTCCAATAGTTGGCTAACCTCCCTCCGTGCTACTTTGATCTTGCCCTCTAGCCTCATTCTCCATGGAGGGTACTGCCCCTTGTGGCTGTTCAACTTGTAGCCAAGCATCTCACTGATCACTGCTGCCGTATTGTAGATCAGCTTGTTAGTGTCGGTAATCGTGGCTGTAGGTATCGTCCGTAGTGCTGCATTAACATCATCTAGCAGACCTTCTGTGGGTACTTCACGTAATCTTGCTAACCGGCTACGGGGGGTCCAGGTTTCAAGCTTGGCCATGATCCTATCTTTCAGGTCAGTTTCTCTTGCACTCAAAGATCCTTCTCCTATCGGTGATGATATCTCCCCGGGTGGGGGAGATATCATCACCCCCACCCGGGCTTGGTACCCAATCTTGGGTGGGGGTGATGATATCTCCCCCCTGACCTGGCTCCCCCTTGCCGTAGCATTTATGTTGTACCTCGTCAATCTCTAGCTGTGAGAGCAGTCTCTTCTTTCGAATGTTGGAACACTGAGCTACTAGTTGTTTCGCCGTCATTGTGGATGTTGGGTATCGAAGAATCCATAGGTCCCTCATCCTATTCATGTAACCCTTACTTCCAGACACATACACACATAGACATTTGCGCACTATTTTGTCACGAAGTATTTTACGGCTACCTCTAAAAACAGTCTAAACACAGTTCCTTTTGGCGAACTGGTGGTTCAGATCGTCAGACTGAATCCCACCGCCGTGGACCAGACCGCCCAGACTCGAGTCCACCTTCCGGGGCTTTCCTCCTCATCTAAGAGGGCTGTGCACAGACTTCGGTGCTGGCTCCCCACGGCGTCAGGAATCAGTCCGCCAGATCTTGGAACAGAGTCACGGATAACAGTTCTGATGTTTCTGCTCCGGCTACAAAGGACCAAAACAAATGTCAAAAGATGTATTCTAAGACACTTCTTCAGCTGAGAATCAGAGAGGAGAAACACACAGTTTTACTTGCATGCAAGGGCAGTACAGAGCACTCGCACTGAGAGTGAGCGCTCTGAGACTCGCGCTCTGCCACTGCCCTGGTCTTTATTTATAGATCAGTGGGTGCGTTTGATCATTACATTGGAATATGGATGTTTAGGTGTGTGTGTGTGTGTGTGAGAGAGAGAGGTTAAGCTGTGACCCCGTGAAGACTTCCGTAAACCTGCTGGTCTGGAAATCCAGCAGTTCATTTAAATAAAAAGGGACTTAGACTAGCTACGTTTATCCTACCGTAAAATTGGAAAAGAAGGTACGACCTCTCCCAGTTCCCCAGGATGTAGGTGTGAATGCCAGTGCACTCTTGAATGCACACAAAGTCGTTACAGACCTCCTAGGATGAGACATTCTTTCAACATGCCACCAACTATATACTTCTAAACACAAATGATTACATGCAGTATTCTACCATAAACAAACTTATATTATTAAAAGATTATACTGACTACTAAATATAATTTCCATTGACAGGTATAAAAAATGAAAGGTGGTGGATTAGCCAGATGCTGGCAGATGTGTAAAAATAACTCTGATGTTTGGTGGTGGCTATGGCGGAGCTTCCACAGAGGCCAGCAGGTGGATGAGGGAAAGGGCAGGAAGGAGGAGAGACCTGAGGCAGCCGCATTTCGTATTGAACTGAAAAGGAACACGATTTGTCCCGTACTTCAGCTAGAATGAAAAAAGACAAAAAGCTGGAGTTATTCTATGTCTTTACCCGCTGATGCCTCTTCTCTCATTCTCTCTCCCTCCTTCTCCTGTTGCTACCTCAATCATGAAACTGATCATTGATCAGCTGATCGGTTTTTCTGACGCAAGCCCCGTCTCTCTTGTTTGTTTATCTCCCGCTTTGCGCCAGAAAGAGGAAACCAGCGGATGTCGCGCTAAACAACAGCAGCACGTTTAAGCTTGATCAGCTGTTGTTAGAATTTATTTAATATTACTTGTATCAGCTGATTTTTTCTGCAGCCACGACCGTAAAGCTGCTGGTCATTACCTTTTAGGTGACATGAATAAGTTGAAGGGAAGTTATGAACCGTTTCTGAGAGACAAATAACACCAGGATCCTTTTTTTACGTAGCTGACAGTTGGTAACTGTCCAGAGGCGGGTCTAGCACAGCTTTGCCAGGGGGTCAGGTAGGGCATTAATAGGGAAAGGGGGGCACAAAGAAATACTTTTCTTTCTTATTCTCATTTAAAATGTCTGGCTTTTAATAAATAATTATCTGGATCTTACAACTAAAGTTTTTATCTGATGTAAAATGTATAGAAATCATACATATACCATCAAGACAGACATCACGACAGACATCACTGTCACGACAGCGTTTGTTTTCATTCAAAGACTTTATGGCGTTTCCTATAATACCTGGTGGGCCGGTCTCTAGTCAAAATGCCCAGGCCAACTTTTGTCCCAGTCCAGCCCTGTATATATTAAAAAAACAACTATATGTAAAATAATTAAAGATGTTTTTCTGATTTTTAAAAGAGGTAGTGGTTTATTTAATTGCAACCTGTAATTTATTGCAGTTAACTTTTATTTGTTTAATTGTTTACAAAAGGTTTGAAAACTGGTTTTAGGATGTGTTTATGCGGGGGGATGATTTTCTTGTAAAACAAAGCGAGGTCCTAGCAAAACAAAATTGGTAACCACTGCTGTAACACAACATAAGAACACTGGGCCATAGCTCAGCTGGTTTCTATCAAAGACGAATGGCTCACCGGGGTCCATGTCTTTATCTGCTCTGCGTCTGCTCTGAAACGGGCTGGTTTTTATAGCAAGCAAGGTTTCATTTCCTCAGAAACAAAACTTTGTGTTCACAGCTGAACAACAGAGGGCGACAGAGAGTCACACAAACTGGATCGTGTTTTGACTGGAATGTTCTTTCTGGCACAAAACTGCTCAGATGTCATTAATGAGAGACATGTTTCAGATGTGTTTGACAGATTAAATGTCAGCAATTTATTTCCAACAGTTTATATAGCAGAAATCATTTTGGGCAGACCATCAACGTTTTTAACAAGTTGCACAATTTGACCGTGTCCATGTGTTTTGTAATAAAACACCACAGCATTACCAGCACTCACATTTCAGCCAAGCTTTACTGAAGCATGACGCTGATACTTTTGGCAACTGTTTCTAACAACAGTAATTATATTCTTTGTTATTATTTTTCTTTCTGATTATCATAATTTCCTGGTCTCAGATGAGAGTAGCCAAAAATCCCACAGCTCCTCCAACAGAGCCCACGGCTGCGGTGGCGGCCCCAGACAGACCTGCCATACCTGCAGAGAGAAAACAGGCTTCAGAACACCAGACAGCTGATCGAGCAGTTAGATGAAGTAACTGAGCTGCAGAGAAGAGGGGGAGGCTTTATCCTCACTGCAACACAGCGACATGTTATTGTTTATAAGGCCTGTCCGGTATATCATACTAAGGGTTCTTTTGTTTTTGTTTTTTTACCTGCTGACTGTAAAATAGCCACCACACTTCCTGCTGCCACTCCTCCTCCATTGGCCACAGCAGCTGCAGACATCATGCTTGCAGCGTAGGAGCCTGCAGCTATACCAACTGAGGTGAAACCTACAGCCCCCAGGACAATAGGAGCAGACACCACTGCTCCACCTGACAACAGGAAGAAAAACCTGGTTACTGATCATCAGGATGCTTCGAAATGAATACTTGTATGATATGTGCAACTTCTACCAGCCTGAGTGATAATAAATAAATAAAAAAAACAAACAGCTGTATTACCTGCTCCGGCTGCGATTGCTATAGCTGTCACTGAAACACAAAAAAAGAAAGAAAAAAAACATCTTACCTCAGCTCAGCTGTAAATATTTTGACATTTTCTGTGGTGCTACTATCATAAGCCTATATGATGTAGTTATAGATAATATAAAAAGGCAGCTGTACTCACATAGACCCATTATTCCACTCAGGATGAGGAGCCTAAGATTAGATTGTGCCTTATAAACAAGTGGGAGGGTCAGCTGTTATTCCTAGGAAACGAAACTCTTAGAGTGGGCGTCACTGGGTCTGTGAAGTAAACAACGCTTCCTCAGTCATTTTGGAACAAGTGATTCTGAGGTGTACTGAAGTATTTCAGGGATTTTGCAAGAGAGGAAGTTGCTTAGTCACCCTGCCTAAAAGTTTTTTTAAAAAAACCCAATTCGTTATGGAGAGCTTGTATGGACTTCACTTGGGTCATTGCAAATGTATTTCTATGCTATTATGTATGGTAAGAAAAAATAAATACAAATAAATTTACAGTAATTATACCCAAAAGTACCACATTGCAGTATTGTATTTTTTTCCAGTGCATGTTATCTAGGAGGTAAGCACCACATGATTCATTCATTTCATGTTTTTATGTCTCTTTGACCTCCCCCGGGGACTGCAGATGGAAACTAGCTCTGACTCCTTCTGTTCTGGCTGAACTGAGGTTCTTTTCAAGTGGAATAGCAGCAGGATCCAGTACTTCCAAACTGATGTCATATTTTGCTATATTTTACAGAGGTGCAGTTCCAGTGAGTGTCATAGCAACCTTGTAGTTCGCAGGTAATATATTTTCTGTTTTGTTCTCTCTCTTTGTTTAAACAAAACAAACAGAGAGAGGAAACAGCAGGAGCGCCTGGTAGATTTAAATATATTCAAATATATATTCAAGTGTTTTAGTTGACCTTGAGGTAGAATCCAACAGAAGGGAAAGCTTTATCCTCACTGCAGCATAATGACGTGTGTCAATCTGTGGAACCAGCACCCCAATACAGGAAGTCTGGATCAGCTCTTAGTTTAAATGTCTAGTCATTTATCCTTCGGGCCTTACCCAATACGCAGTGTAGAGCCTAGATGGAGCCGATGATGAAGGTAACTCACCCTGTTCTAACTGCCTCAAAAGCCCTCTAGTTGTCTACTCCATCCTGATTAAAAAACAACAACAAACAAATGGGTCCTGAGTAGCCTTCTGGACCAGTTTTACCAGTTATGGTCTGTTACTTTTAAATGACTTGAGTAACTTGTAAAAGTTATTTACACAAAGATTTCTACCTTTACTGTTTCACAAAGAATTAAAAGGGGGACATCCACAATTTAGACTTTGTGAATAAAGGATATTTTATTAAAGCAATTTAGCAGTGATGTATGATATCTACTATGACTTCTCCTATGAGCTTGAGTGATTAAAAAAACAAAAACAAAGTAAGGTTAAGTGTCTTACCTGCCCCAGCTGTGATTGCTAAAGCTGTCACTGAAACACAGGAAAGAAAGAAAAAAACATCTTACCTCAGCCCAGCTGTAATTATTTAGACATTTTCTGTGACGCTATAATCATGAGCTTATATGATGTAGCTATAGACGATGTGAAAAAGGCAGCTGTACTCACTTAGACCCATTATCTCACACAGGATGAGGAGCCTAAGACTTGACTGTGCCTCATATACAAGTGTGAGGGTCAGCTGTTGTTTCTTGGGAAATGAAAGTGATTCTGAGGTTGGATCTCAGGGGGTTGACATCCATCCATCCATTTATTATGCTTTCACACATTAAGTGGTGTATTTCTGTGATTTTGCCTGAACTATAAATGAACAAAAGACAGGTTATTATGCAGAGCTTGTATGGACTTTATGGGCTATTCAAATGTATGTCTCTACTATTGTGTATGGTAGGAAAATACAAGTAACTAAATACTAATACAATGATAATATTTTTACCCAGAAGCAGCATAGTTGTTGTGGATTTTTTGAATGACGTGTATACTGCATATCTGCAATAAACATCATCAGATATTTGTTCGCATGTAGCAAAATCAACACCTGTCTGCAGTCAGAAGTAATGTCATAAGATTATGCCACTTGCTGATGTATGTTAATGTGTGACTTTTGACCATGATGTGACCAACTGTGATAAGGCAAAGCAAAGGGTTAATCAAAGGGTGCCCCTCTGCAGACGGCCCTTAGCCAGAGTCCTGACTGGCCCCTGCCTGTATCTTGGTCGGTACCTGACCCTGCTCTGCTGTTTTTGGCTGGAGGACAAGTGGAAAGTTACCCAGCAGCAGGAGGTGGGGTTACTAGCCCATAAGAAGGGGACAGAAGAGTCATCAGGGCTTTTCCCTGCTGTCTGTCCATTGGGGTTGGTCCCAACCTGCATGCGCCTACGGCAAACACCCTAGGGGAGCTTTTGCTTTTCCTTCTTTTTGCTGAACTTCACTGTTGAATAAAACAACTGGCATAGACCTCTGCTCTTCTCCTGTGATTTTTGTGGTTTTTGACTTTAATTGGAATTTGGGAGCTGAAATCAACCTTCTTCTAACCTGAGGAATTGCTCACACAACCTCTTGAAATTGCGACCCCACACAGTGCAGTGGTGTATTTTGTCCGGTGCTGCTGTTCACGTGTGGGCAGTTAGTATCATTTACTAAGAAATGAAAGTGAAACTTCTATCAATAATTATAAAAAGGCAGGGGGGGATGCACTGGACAAAATATACCACTGCACTGTGGATATCTGCGCATAACTACGGATACACTCTCTGTATCATCTGAATGTGGACAGATCATGGGCTGGGAAGGAATATGTAAATCCTTCATATTTTACTGTTTATGTTATTAATTATTTTTCATGCAGTGTAATTTAATGAATTTCTTACTCCATGCGCGATTTTGTTCACTCTTTGTCTTTCAAGGGAGTCGTTATAGTCGGAGGTAAGCTGTCAGATGACGTGATTCACCGCTTTCACGCAACCCACAATGCAATGCAAGTCTTATAAACATAAACTTTATTTACAGTTGAACAACTAAAACATGTTACTATTTCAAGAAATAACATTAGCTCATTTTAAATTTCATGGCAGGACCACATCACTGTCTTCTGTTTTTATTTACATTTCACAATAAACTTTTTGTAACTAAGGTTGGTTCTTGTTACTTCTTATTTGAAAATCTTTCCAATATATATGTAAAATAATATTCAGGAGGTGCTGGCACTGTGGCTCTGGCTCCAGCCATTCTGGCTGCACTGGGTTCACTCCAGCTGGAATAGCAGCAGGCTCCATTGCTGCCAAACTGATGTCATATTTTGCAGTTGCTAATGGAGGAGGAGTTGCAGCAGGAGGTCTCATAGCAACCCTGCAGTCCTGGGGTAAACCAGATATTTTGATTTAATTAGTAAATTATTTAAACAATATTATTTAGATGTTGCAAAGAAAATTGCTTACATATTTAAATATATAAAACAGATATAATGCAAATCATACAGAGAAGCATCAAAAAGAATAGCATAAAAGCTTTACACATGAATAACAAACAGTTGATGGCGTCTATAATCTCACTATAGGTATGGGAGGTCTGACGGGAGCTGGCATTGGAGGTGTTGCTGGTGCTGGAGGAACAGTGGGTTGGCTGCTCTCAACCATTTGTAACCAGACTGGAACACGTTAAGATTTACACTATGAACAAATACCAGATGTTTAGTCATGTGACAGATCTCAAATGAAGCATCATTTTAGAAACGTCAGACACTCAGCTTAAAGCAAAATTTGAAAATTAAGTTAAATATATGGTGGATTAAGATTACTGCTATTTTGAATGCATCATTTTTAGGTATCATTGTAGAGCATGAAGCTGTTTGATCTGAACCCAAGACTGATACGAAGAAATTTTCTGAATTTAATGTGAAAATAAAAATCCATGCAAAATAAAAGCATAGTTGTTTTTATTTTAAACATCATAATGTAATGCAGAAATATCAACCACTCCATAAAAGTCCAGAAAATGTGCCAAAATTCTGACTGGGTTGTAGGGGATCAAATACCAGCTTCACCCAGTGCTATGCAAAAATGCAAAATACAAAACAGGGAAAGCAAAGAAAGTAGAATGAGTTATAGAGCCCACGAATGCCTCAGTTTCCAGAAAGTTTACAATAATCTCCACAGAACGACTCCTCATAATACATGCACTGAGCTCATCTGCAGGTAAGATTATGGAAACGGGTGCAAGGCTTTAAGAAATCAAAACACGAGCACCTGAAAGCTAAAAAATAAATAAATCAGACTCACCTTAGTGAAGACAAAGGCATTAACACCATTCTGAAATTTAGAACTACAATTTCCTACAATAAAGTAATCAATTGATATGAAAATTTTAGTGTAGAACATTAAAAAAAACATCTGCACATCCTTAAAAAAAAAGGGGGGGGGGGGGGAAGATTGTGTGAGGTTTATTGTGTGAGGATTAAATCTTTAAATAATCTTTTGTACCATTACAAATTTTAAAAACACTGGAGCCAGCAGACACTTTGAAATGCATTTTAATTAAGTTAATTTCAGTTACTCTTATTTAGATCTTTCAACAAAGTAAAATATTGCTTAGAGAAGGAAGGAAAGGGTTTAGTGAGTTTCCATTCCTACACCTGAAATAATCAGTGGCAAAGATGTAAGAACGACAAATGTACAGCACATCTTCAAAAATGATAACTCTTCACTCTGGTTTAATATCTTCCTTTATTTTGAACCTTGAATGAATAAACACTAGAACACTCTTTAGTTTAAACACTTCAGTAACGTGGTATGACCAAAAAATTTCGTTAAATCCTGAAATTTTTACAACACTCTGAATTTGTGGAATTACTCTTTGGTGCACAGAAACACTGACTGCAGAAACACTTTCACTCATTCACTGAAACAGTTAAAAAATGTATCACTCATATTTCTGACATCACAACAATGCTCATTAGTAGGAAGAGCAGTGGCAACAAAATATCATTAGAATTTGCCATGTGAGATTATTTATATTTTTTATTTCCGTATGACACCTGCCAGCAATTTCAGTCCTGCTCCTGCAGCAGCTCCAACACCGCCCACAGCTGCAGTGGCAGCCCCCGGCAGCCCAGCTGCACCTTCAAGAGGGAGGAGGGAAAATATTCACAGCTTCAATATGTTGCATCAAGTCAAGCAGCTGAGTTTGCTTCTAACTTTATCAGGAATCAAAACAACTGACTGCCACCTAATAGTGGCATCACTGCCCCCTAGTGGTGTCAGATTTCATAAACTAAAAAATGCCCTATGGCTTATACACCAATACCTCACTCATGTTGTAGGCACTAAAGTCATTTTAAGGGTCTGGTAAATGGCCTGTAATTGTATAGCGCTTTAGTTAGTCCCTATGGACCCCAAAGCGCTTTACACTACATTCAGTCATCCACCCATTCACACACTGGTGATAGCAAGCTACATTGTAGCCACACATAGACACTGGCGCAACCGGGCCCTCTGACCACCAGTAGGCAATTGGTGAAGTGTCTTGCCCAACGACCAAGACTGTTGGAGCCGGGGCTCGAACTGGCAACCTTCTGATTACAAGACAAACTGCCAACTCTTGAGGCACGATCGCCCCACACCACAAGCTTAGTCCTGTAACACAACACAGGACACTAAGGCCGTCCCCATTTAACTCTGTAAACTTAAATGGGGACGATTCAACTGATTTAAGTTGAATCAGTGTGTACATTTGTAAATGTGTTATCAGTCATTTGTATTGAATTATTCAGTCCCCGAGTATACATATACTGGTCACCACCAACAGGAGCAAGGGTCACCTTTGCTTTGGTTCCTACGGTGGCCCTGAGAGGCCAAACGGACTGCAACTTAAGAAAACACTAGCAATAAGAAAAACGCTACAAAAGCACACAAAACTAATACTGATGACGGATTTTTAGGCTAATAGTTAGGCTAACACACTTACCTCTAATCTTTTCTTTCCTCACAAAACTGAGAGATACTCCACTTCTTTTAAGTGTCTCCCAGCCCAATTCTTAGTATATTTTTGGTTCCTGCAACTCGTCCGTCGGGTTATTGTCTCCCCAGAAACACTTCCCTTGTGCTTTCGGAAATCTGTTTTTTCCTATTTCCGTTGTGTTTTGTGTGCTTTTGCAGCGTTTTTCTTATTGCTGCTGTTTTCTTAAGTTGAGGTCCGTTTGCCTCTCAGGGCCACTGTAGGTTCCTAATAAAGTGAATGTATACAGCACTATTGATGAAACCACAGTAAAGTCAGACAACAAGCCTACCTGCTGACTGTAAAACAGCCACCAGGCCTCCAGCTACCACTCCGCCTCCATTAGCCACCGCAGCAGCAGACATCATGCTTGCAGCGTAGGAGCCTGCAGCTATTCCAGCTGAGGTGAAACCTACGGCCCCCAGAGCAACAGGAGCCAAGGCCACTGCACCGACTGCACATGGATGAGAACACCAGCATCAGTGTGACTGTTACAAATGATATGCCATGTAAAAAGTTTTTATATAAGCAGAGGCCTGAGGTACGAGGCAGGATTACATCTTATCCTGGGCTCGCTTTAAATGTTAAAGCAAGTTTAGCATATCGAGGGTATCTTTCAGTTATCTGGATTCACTTACCCCAACACTGGCAATCTGGATAAGTGGTCACATGAAGCTGTTATGAAACAAATTAAGTTAATCCAGGGTTCACCCTTCTCGCTCACGTAAAAGGGCTGGTGCTGTTGTCAAGTGTAAGTGTGAGAGGAAAAAGTACTTTACAGTAGTTTAGTATTAAAAGTGCTGTATGAATGTTTGTGCCCTCTAAGCACTTTGGACAGCATGACTGGAAAATACACATTATATGAATAAAGTCTGGCCTATTTGAAGCCAGAAAAGCTGTGTAAGTTTATAGATTCAATATCACAGTTCTGTGTTTGAGGCACTGGAGAATCTGATGATTATAATTAAGGTCAGCAAGTACAAGTTTGTGTCCTGTTTCACAATCATGTATTATTGCTGGAGAACAAAGAAAATGTTGTAAAACATTTGCTTCCAACAGGAAAACGTAAAGTAATAAAGTTGTATCTAAAGATCTACATTTATTAATGACATCAGGGAAAAACGAACACAAAAACATTAGATCCTCCTACTGTCCACACACAGAGGTCTGGGGGACTTTCTATGAACAGTGACCCTATTGTCTGGATGATGTATTGGTCAGTAGGTGGTGATTTCATGCATAATCTTTATATTTCATTTGAGAGCATAAGTTACAATGGCGCACACAGGGTTCAAGTTATGACTAAGGATCAGCAGGTATGAAACAACGCCTGCTGACTAATCGGTTTTCTGAAAATAGCGTCACTATTCGTAGAAGATCCCCCAGACCTCGGTGTACAGACAGTAGGACGGACTAAAGTTTTTCAAAAGACTCTAAAGTTTTGGTGCTTTCCCTGAGGAGCATCAGTAATAAATCTATATTCTTGCACTTCACTTTATTCCTTAACATTTTTCTTTTCCCTGTTGGTGGTAAATTGTTTACATGCTGCCAAAAACAATCCCTGTCAAGCGTCAGCCCCAATCAAGGGTTAGCTTATCAAGCCGACACCCAGCTTCGTGTGACCGCTTCTCCTGACTGCAGGGTAGTGGATCAACATAACAGAGAGATACCGTGGGTAGGTTGAACCCCGGTGACCATACAGACCGTCCAAAGCCTTACCTGCTCCCCCTACAACAGCAACGATCGTCCCTGAAACACAACATCAAAGCTCACATCAGCACTAACATTAGCTATCATCATGGCACCGTCACACCATTAAACACACGAGTATCGTTATTTTAAAGTAATACGTGTATTAAAACACTCACCGACACGCATGTTTACGGAGTTCCGCTTTCTATGTTTGCGTATCGTATAGTGACTGCGGTCAAGTGAGCCCTCACTTACGAAGTCGCAGTCAAGCTAGCCGCCCCGCCAGCCGCACCGAAAATGTGGTTGCACTACTCTTACGTATATTACGGTATGGGTGAAAACCGGCTTAGAAACGCAGTGTTTTCTGTCCTGACACTATTTTACTTCACAATCCACTCCCATTTTTAGTGTATCTCCACTTTCCCCCCTGTGATCCACAGCCCAAATTACTGTATGATTCAGAGAAAATTAACAATAAAATTTACCCAATTTACTCAACTATACTTTTAATGTCCTCATCTTTGACCTCAGATTACAGGAAAACTGTAAGAGGTGACGCAGATATTTCACTGGATTATGACTCTGGGTGACCCCCACTCTGCACCCTGTGATCCACAGCCAAAATTACTGTACGGATTTTGAGAAAATTCATAGCAAAATCTTCCCATTGTGCTTTACTGTACTCCACATATTAACATCTTTGAGCTCCGATTACAGGAAAATTGTAAGAGGTGACGCAGATATTTCACTAGATTATGACTCTAGGCTGTCGCCACTCTTCACCCTGTGATCCACAGCCAAAATTACTGTACGGATTTTGAGAAAATTGATAGTAAACTTTGCACAATTTACTCTACTGTACTCTATATATTCTCATCTTTGAGCTTAGATTACAGGAAAACTGTAAGAGGTGACGCAGATATCTCACTGGATTATGACTCTGGGTGACCCCCACTCTGCACCCTGTGATCCACAACAAAAATTACTGTATGGATTTTGAGAAAATTCATAGCAAAATCTTCCCATTTTGCTTTACTGTACTTTATACATTGACATCTTTGAGCTCCGATTACAGGAAAACTGTAAGAGGTGACGCAGATATTTCACTGGGTTATGAATCTAGGCTGTCGCCACTCTGCACCCTGTGATCCACAGCCAAAATTACTGTACAGTTTTTGAGAAAATTGATAGTAAACTTTGCACAATTTACTGTACTATACTCTATATATTCTCATCTTTAAGCTCAGATTACAGAAAAACTGTAAGAGGTGATGCAGATATTTCACTGGATTATGAATCTAGGCCATCTCCACTCTGCACCCTGTGATCCACAGCCAAAATTACTGTACGGTTTTTGGGAAAATCCATAGTAAATATGCACAATTTACTCTACTGTACTTTTAATATCCTCGTCTTTAACCTCAGGTTACAGGAAAACTGTAAGAGGTGACGCAGATATTTCACTGGATTATGACTCTGGGTGACCCCCACTCTGCATGCTGTGATCCACAGCCAAAATTACTGTACAGTTTTTGAGAAAATTGATAGTAAAATCTTCCCATTTTGCTTTACTGTACTCTACATATTGACATATTTGGCCTCAGATTACAGGAAAACTATAAGAGGTGACGCAGATATCTCACTGTATTCTGACTCTAGGCTGTCGCCACTCTTCACCCTGTGATCCACAGCCAAAATTACTGTACGGTTTTTGAGAAAATTGATAGTAAACTTTGCACAATTTACTCTACTGTACTTTTAATATCCTCGTCTTTAACCTCAGATTACAGGAAAACTGTAAGAGGTGACGCAGATATTTCACTGGATTATGACTCTGGGTGACCCCCACTCTGCACCCTGTGATCCACAGCCAAAATTACTGTACGGATTTTGAGAAAATTGATAGTAAACTTTGCACAATTTACTGTACTATACTCTATATATTCTCATTTTTGAGCTCAGATTACAGGAAAACTGTAAGAGGTGACGCAGATATTTCACTGGATTATGACTCTGGGTGACCCCCACTCTGCACCCTGTGATCCACAGCCAAAATTACTGTACGGATTTTGAGAAAATTGATAGTAAACTTTGCACAATTTACTCTACTGTACTCTATATATTCTCATCTTTGAGCTCAGATTACAGGAAAACTGTAAGAGGTGACGCAGATATCTCACTGGATTATGACTCTGGGTGACCCCCACTCTGCATGCTGTGATCCACAGCAAAAATTACTGTATGGATTTTGAGAAAATTCATAGCAAAATCTTCCCATTTTGCTTTACTGTACTCTACATATTGACATCTTTGGCCTCAGATTACAGGAAAACTGTAAGAGGTGACGCAGATATCTCACTGTATTCTGACTCTAGGCTGTCGCCACTCTTCACCCTGTGATCCACAGCCAAAATTACTGTATGGATTTTGAGAAAATTGATAGTAAACTTTGCACAATTTACTCTACTGTACTCTATATATTCTCATCTTTGATCTTAGATTACAGGAAAACTATAAGAGGTGACGCAGATATCTCACTGGATTATGACTCTGGGTGACCCCCACTCTGCACCCTGTGATCCACAGCCAAAATTACTGTACGGATTTCTGATGAAATTAAATCCTATTCCATTACCAAACAAAATGAGTTCATTGAAGTATTTGCTTAACTACAAGAAATGTCTTTCCACACACAATTTAAATTTTTCAAAATGTCATTCACACACCACCTCAAGTATCAACTTCAGTTTTAGACATTATTTATTCAGTGCTTAATCACAACAATAGTCAACTTAAGGCACTTACATAATAAGTTAAACCTTACAATAATACATACAGAGAAAAACCCAACAATCATATGACCCCCTATGAGCAACAGTGGGAAGGAAAAACTCCCTTTTAACAGGAAGAAACCTCCGGCAGAACCAGGCTCAGGGAGGGGCGGCCATCTGCCTCAACCGGTCAGGGTGAGAAATTACATTTCTCAGATTACTGATTTCTCATATTACTACTACACAGTTTAGATACACTCAACAAAAATATAAACGCAACACTTTTGTTTTTGCTCCCATTCCCCATGGGATGGACATAGAGACCTAAAATTCATTCCAGATACACAATATAACCATCCCTCCCAAACAGTGGTCACAAATCAGTCCAAATGTGTGGTAGTGGGCACATCTGCTATATTGAGATAATCCATCCCACCTCACAGGTGTGCCACATCAGGATGCTGATCTGACATCATGAGTAGTGCACAGGTGTACCTCAGACTGCCCACAACAAAAGGCCACCCTGGAATGTGCAGTTTTGTCTCACAGCAAAATGCCACAGATGCCACAAGCAATGAGGGAGCGTGCAATTGGCATGCTGACAGCAGGAATGTCAACCAGATCTGTTGCCCGTGCATTGAATGTTCATTTCTCAACCATAAGCCGTCTCCACAGGCATTTCAGAGAATATGGCAGCACATCCAACCGGCCTCACAACCGCAGACCTCGTGTAACCACACCAGCCCAGGACCTCCACATCCAGCAGGTTCACCTCCAAGATCGTCTGAGACCAGCCACCCAGACAGCTGCTGGAACAATTGGTTTGCACAACCAAACAATTTCTGCACAAACTGTCAGAAACCGTCTCAGGGACGCTCAACTGCATGCCCGTCGTCCTCATCGGGGTCTTGACCTGACTCCAGCTCATCGCCGTAACAGACTTGTGTGGGCAAATGCTCACATTCGATGGCGTCTGGCACGTTGGAGAGGTGTGCGCTTCACGGATGAATCATGGTTCACATTGTTCAGGGCAGATGGCAGCTGAGAATGTCCCAGTTCTTGCATGGCCAGCATACTCACCGGACATGTCACCCATTGAGCATGTTCGGGATGTGCTTGACCGGCGTATACGACAGCGTGTACCAGTTCCCACGAATATCCAACAACCTCGCACAGCCATTGAAGTGGAGTGGACCAACATTCCACAGGCCACAATTGACAATCTGATAGACTCCATGCGACGATGTGTTGCACTGCATGAGGCAAATGGTGGTCACACCAGATACTGACCGGTTCTGGGTCCCCAGACCCCCAATAGCGCAAAAAACTGCACATTCCAGGGTGGCCTTTTGTTGTGGGCAGTCTGAGGTACACCTGTGCACTACTCATGATGTCAGATCAGCATCCTGATGTGGCACACCTGTGAGGTGGGATGGATTATCTCAATATGGCAGATGTGCCCACTACCACACATTTGGACTGATTTGTGACCACTGTTTGGGAGGGATGGTTATATTGTGTATCTGGAATGAATTTTCGGTCTCTATGTCCATCCCATGGGGAATGGGAGCAAAAACAAAAGTGTTGCGTTTATATTTTTGTTGAGTGTATCTAAACTGTGTAGTAGTAATATGAGAAATCAGTAATCTGAGAAATGTAATTTCTCACCCTGACCGGTTGAGGCAGATGGCCGCCCCTCCCTGAGCCTGGTTCTGCCGGAGGTTTCTTCCTGTTAAAAGGGAGTTTTTCCTTCCCACTGTTGCTCATAGGGGGTCATATGATTGTTGGGTTTTTCTCTGTATGTATTATTGTAAGGTTTAACTTATTATGTAAGTGCCTTAAGTTGACTATTGTTGTGATTAAGCACTGAATAAATAATGTCTAAAACTGAAGTTGATACTTGAGGTGGTGTGTGAATGACATTTTGAAAAATTTAAATTGTGTGTGGAAAGACATTTCTTGTAGTTAAGCAAATACTTCAATGAACTCATTTTGTTTGGTAATGGAATAGGATTTAATTTCATCAGAAATCCGTACAGTAATTTTGGCTGTGGATCACAGGGTGCAGAGTGGGGGTCACCCAGAGTCATAATCCAGTGAGATATCTGCGTCACCTCTTATAGTTTTCCTGTAATCTGAGGTCAAAGATGAGAATATTAAAAGTACAGTAGAGTAAATTGTGCAAAGTTTACTATCAATTTTCTCAAAAACCGTACAGTAATTTTGGCTGTGGATCACAGGGTGAAGAGTGGCGACAGCCTAGATTCATAATCCAGTGAGATATCTGCGTCACCTCTTACAGTTTTCCTGTAATCTGAGCTCAAAGATGTCAATATATAAAGTACAGTACAGTAAATTGTGCAAAGTTTACTATCAATTTTCTCAAAATCCATACAGTAATTTTGGCTGTGGATCACAGGGTGAAGAGTGGCGACAGCCTAGAGTCAGAATACAGTGAAATATCTGCGTCACCTCTTATAGTTTTCCTGTAATCTGAGGCCAAAGATGTCAATATGTAGAGTACAGTAAAGCAAAATGGGAAGATTTTGCTATGAATTTTCTCAAAATCCGTACAGTAATTTTTGCTGTGGATCACAGGGTGCAGAGTGGGGGTCACCCAGAGTCAGAATCCAGTGAAATATCTGTGTCACCTCTTATAGTTTTCCTGTAATCTGAGCTCAAAGATGTCAATATGTAGAGTACAGTAAAGCAAAATGGGAAGATTTTACTATCAATTTTCTCAAAAACCGTACAGTAATTTTGGCTGTGGATCACAGGGTGCAGAGTGGGGGTCACCCAGAGTCATAATCCAGTGAAATATCTGCGTCACCTCTTACAGTTTTCCTGTAATCTGAGCTCAAAGATGAGAATATATAGAGTATAGTACAGTAAATTGTGCAAAGTTTACTATCAATTTTCTAAAAATCCGTACAGTAATTTGGGCTGTGGATAACAGGGTGAAGAGTGGGGGTCCCCCAGAGTCAGAATCCAGTGAGATATCTGTGTCACCTCTTATAGTTTTCCTGTAATCTGAGCTCAAAGATGAGAATATATAGAGTACAGTAGAGTAAATTGTGCAAAGTTTACTATCAATTTTCTCAAAAACCGTACAGTAATTTTGGCTGTGGATCACAGGGTGCAGAGTGGGGGTCCCCCAGAGTCAGAATCCAGTGAAATATCTGCGTCACCTCTTACAGTTTTCCTGTAATCGGAGCTCAAAGTTGTCAATATGTAGAGTACAGTAAAGCAAAATGGGAAGATTTTACCATGAATTTTCTCAAAAACTGTACAGTAATTTTGGCTGTGGATCACAGGGTGCAGAGTGGCGACAGCCTAGAGTCAGAATCCAGTGAAATATCTGCGTCACCTCTTACAGTTTTCCTGTAATCGGAGCTCAAAGATGTCAATATGTAGAGTACAGTGAAGCAAAATGGGAAGATTTTAATATCAATTTTCTCAAAATCCGTACAGTAATTTTTGCTGTGGATCACAGCATGCAGAGTGGGGGTCACCCAGAGTCAGAATCCAGTGAGATATCTGCGTCACCTCTTTCAGTTTTCCTGTAATATGAGCTCAAAGATGAGGACATTAAAAGTATAGTTGAGTAAATTGGGTAAATTTTATTGTTAATTTTCTCTGAATCATACAGTAATTTGGGCTGTGGATCACAGGGGTGAAAGTGGAGATTAACCAAAACTGGGAGTGGATTGTGAAGTAAAATAGTGTCAGGACACAAAACACTGCGTTTCTAAGTCAGTCGGCACCTATACCGTAATATGCGTAAGAGTAGTGCAACAACATTTTAGGTGCGGCTGGCGGGGCGGCTAGCTTGACTGCGACTTCGTAAGTGAGGGCTCACTTGACCGCAGTGTATAGTGACAGTCTCAACTGACTCTGCCACGGAGACACTTCCGGTATTTCTATGGTAACATGAAAAAACAAACTTAACTTTCCGTTTATGTATATTGCATGGTTGTTCAGATGTTTTGCAATTCAGATTTGTTTTTAAATCACATATAAAAGATAAATTATTTAAAGCTTTTCCCAGTGATTTTTGACATTTAAACAAAGCACAACAGATAATGGAAAATAAATATCATAGTCATTTCATTATAGTCATAATCTCATTTGAGAGCAGTGTTAATCAGAAACCTTACCTGAGTCAGGTGCTGTGATAAAGTGATAAAGCAGTTTTTTGTTTTTTTGGTACATGTGTTCGTCATTGGAAAATACTGAATAGAGCTGTGCTTTTGTTTCTAGTTTTATCAGCATTATTAGAATAATCTTATTGAGGAAGAATAAACCTTCCTGTCGAAAGCTAACACTAGCTTTGTGTGTACCTCTTCTTTGCCAAATGCCAGTAAATATCTATTCAGATAAATTTTAATTATCTTAAGAGTGGGAAATGTTGTTTGTTGGAGAATTTGCAGAAGATGGGTAAATAAAATGCTTTGTGAAGAGAGTCTCATGGTATTATGTCAGGTCAAGCAAGGCAAACAATGTTTGTCCAGTTAAATGTAAAAAAACAGACATCAGTTAAAGTATACCAAAGTAAAGCAATCACTCTTGTTTCAGCGCAAACAGCATTCTGTCATAAAGCTGTACTCATGACTGTCTGCGTCCATCCTTTACATCACTGCCATCCTATGGCCACAGTTGGCTATTGTCTCTGAAAGTAGACTTGACACTGCTTGATTATAGAGCTACTGAAATCAATATATGGTAGGTGTCCTAATCAACATCTGTGCCCAGTTAATCATGGCTGGATCTTGTCAAGCTAAGAGGACAGCAGCTTGTAGCTGATTGTTTGTGCATAAATCCATGTTGTGGAAATCCCTGAGATCAGTTACAAGTTGTGTATTGCGTGGAAACAAAGCTAGCATTAGCAAGTAAACAAGTACCCTTATTTATCATCATAATTAGTTTTATCTTCGTAAAGACCTGGACCAACACGTGTGATATATGAACCTTTTTTTTTTTTTACTTATTTAGCACATTAGTAATAAAAGCTGTGATGATGGAGAGGGGAACCCCTGTCATATATGACTTCATAAGGCAGGCAAGTTGAACAGCTGTAGCCTCCATCAGCACTTTCAGACCAACATCTCTGAGAAATCACTTGTAGAAAATTTAACCAGCTGTTTGGTTAATTTTTCATTAATTTTTAATCTCATTGTAGACACTGATAGTTAACAATATCACCTGCAGCAGTAATACTGATCCATGTAACACCGATTACTGCAGAATAAATACTTTTATTTTTGATATTACATAGAATTTGCCAAAAAATAAATGCAGTTTTATGTTTAATGAAGTGTTCGCAAAGTATTTTAAACATAAAACAATGATTCTAAAAAAAAAATTAAAAAAAACCTCAACCACTCTTCATTTTGAGCTAATAATAAATAGTTAGCTAACTGTAGTAAGGAATAACATTTAACAATTCTACTGCCAGAAAGAAGTGCAGAGAGGTGAAGATGTTTGAAACTGGTCAAAATGCTCTTGTTAAAGACTAAAGTAAATAAATGAAGAGTTTCTAGACAGTTTACAATATTTTCCAAAGAAAATTTTCTCATAGTTGATGCACTGAGCTGATCTGCAGGCAGTATTATGGAAATGGGTAGAAGGTTTTAGGAAATCCAAATAACTGAATGTTAAAAGAATTTAACCAGACTTTCTTACCAAAGTTTAGCTTTATCTTAGTGAGGACAGTGGCAACAACACCATTCAGAATTTTAGAATTAGGATTTCCTGCAATTAGATCATTGATTGAGATACAAATTTTAGAAGATGTAGGAGAAAAAAAAATCCACACTTGCTTAAAAACAGTCATGCTTTTCAGTCATATGTAGTTCACTAATATTATACCAGCGTGCACAGAAAAAGTCACCCAGAGGCACAAAAGGAATGATCAGAATGACATCATCAGAATCCACAGCCTTCAGGCAAAGTGTGAGGACAGTTCAGGGAGCCTCGGGTATGGCGAGTTTCCATTCCTACACCTGAAATGATCAGTGGCAAAGCTGTAAGAGCGACAAATGTACAGCACATCTTTAAAAATGACAACTCTTCACTCTTGTTTAATATCTTGTGCCAACAAATATCATTAAAATTTTCCACGTGAGATCATTTAAATTTACTTTACTTCTTTTTGTCTTCATCGTCTTCATCGTCTTCTTTGTCCTTGAAAATGAGACCTCCTAGCCATTTCAGTCCTGCTCCTGCAGCAGCTCCAACACCGCCCACAGCCGCAGTGGCAGCCCCCGACAGCCCGGCTGCACCTTTGGGAGGAATGAGGACAAATATTCCAAGTCAAGCAGCTGAGATTGCCAATAACTTTATCAGGAATCAAACTAACTGTACTGACTGCTACCTAATTGTGGCATCACTGCCCCCTCAGTGGTGTCAGATTTCATAAACTAAACAATGTCCTATGGCTTGTACACTAATACACGGTTCTTGATTCTCAAAACAGCCCCAGTTCTTTGCGGCATGGATTCAAAACTATTGGCAAACTTATCAGAACTGGGTCAGTGTTGACATAACTGCAACATGTCCTTTCTATGGCTCTGCCAGCTGCACACTCATGTTCAAGTCCCTTTTAACCTCCTAAGACCCGAACTCTTTCATGGCATGCATTTTTCATTTTTCTTTGCTATTTGGGTTGATTGGGACCTGATGAATTTAAAAACAAAGATTTTTTTTTACCGAATTTTTGTTTCTGAGAAAAATGAGATCCACATATGTGGACATTCATTTTAAATTTTGATAGAACAGTGGCAGTATAATGTCCTCGAAAGCGGATATCAGGCCCTTGTAGAGCAAGATTTAGTATTTTGGTCCAGACATCCCAAAATGTGATGTCTGTATATGTGGACAATACTCAGTGCAAGGGCAATAAAACTACATTTTACAATAAAAGAGTTCAAAGTGTGGCAGGATTATAGTCCTTAGTCTAATCGCACCACAAGCTTAGTCCTGTAACACAACACAGGCTGGAACAATTAACTGATCTTATTGACACTAAGGCCGTCTCCATTTAAGTCTGTAAATAGACTTAAAGCTGAATCATTTGTAAATATGTTATCAGTCATTTGTATTTCAGTCCCTGAGTAGCCAGAGTTTTACGAGCCATATACTGGTCAGCACCAACAGGAGCAAAGGTCACCTTTGCTTTGGTTCCTAATAAAGTGAATGTGTACAGCACTATTAATGAGACTATAGTAAAGTCAGACAAGCCTACCTGCTGACTGTAAAACAGCCACTGCACTTCCTGCTGCCACTCCACCTCCATTAGCCACCGCAGCAGCAGACATCATGCTTGCAGCGTAGGAGCCTGCAGCTATTCCAGCTGAGGTGAAACCTACGGCCCCCAGAGCAACAGGAGCCAAGGCCACTGCACCTACTGCACATGGACGAGAACACCAGCATCAGTGTGACTGTTACAAATGATATGCCATGTAAAAAGTTTTTATATAAGCAGAGGCCTGAGGTACGAGGCAGGATTAAGATAAGATAAGATAAGATAGAACTTTATTAATCCCTCGGGTGGGTTCCTCTGGGAAATTCGACTTCCAAAAAAAGCACAGCAACGACCGAAGTTACAGTTACAGAACTGTTATATATATATATATATACACACACACACACACACACACACACACACACACACACACATATAAATACAGAGACAAATATAAATAAAATAGACAAAGGGGATAAATAGAATAAATAGGAATAAAAAATAAAAATACAAGTGAATTGCACATTTCAAGTATTGAGTCTATTGCACTGTTGACTATTTACAAAAAGTATTGCACAAGGTATTGTACAGTGAGGTGAAGAGGCACTACAGCTTAGTTGTTCCCCCCCTCCTTTGTCCTCCTGTTTCCCCTCCCTCTCCCCTCCAGAGAGGAGTTAAACAGTCTGATGGCGTGTGGGACAAAGGAGTTTTTAAGTCTGTTAGTTCTTGTCTTGGGGAGAAGCAACCTGTCACTGAACAGACTCTTCTGGTTGTTAATGGCCGTGTGCAGAGGATGCCCAGCATTGTTCATAATGTCCATCAGTTTCTTTAATGTCCTTTTCTCTGCCACTGTCACCAGAGTGTCCAGCTTCATGCCGACCACAGAGCTAGCCCTCCTGATCAGTTTCTCCAGCCTGGATGAGTCCCTCTTTGCTGTGCTGCTCCCCCAGCACACCACAGCATAGAAAAGTACTCCAGCAACCACTGACTGGTAAAACATCCTCAGGAGCTTCCTGCAGATGTTAAAAGACCTCAGCCTCCTGAGGAAGTACAGTCGGCTTTGGGCTTTTTTATACAGGTGCTCTGTGTTGCATGACCAGTCCAGTTTATTGTCCACCCACAGCCCGAGGTACTTGTACTTGTTGACCACCTCCACCTCCTCCCCCTCTATCTGAACTGGCAGTGGACCTTCTCTGGACCTCCCGAAGTCCACAACCAGTTCCTTAGTCTTTGAGGTGTTGAGTTGCAGGTGGTTTGTGTGACTCCATGCGACAAAGTTCCTCACCAGACTTCTGTACTCCTCTTCCTGATCATCCCAGATACACCCCATGATGGCCGTGTCATCTGCAAACTTCTGAATATGGCATAATTCAGAGTTGTAGCAGAAGTCAGAGGTGTACAGGGTGAAGAGAAGAGGGGACAGTACATCTTATCCTGGGCTCGCTTTAAATGTTAAAATAAGGTTGCTGGTATCTTTCAGTTATCTGGATTTGATCCAGATAAGTGGTCACATGAAGCTGTTATCAAAGAAACTGAGTGTATCCAGGGTTCACCCTGCTCGCTCACGTAAAAGGGCTGGTGCTGTTGGGAAGTGTAAGCGTGCTGGCAGCTCAAGGGCTGATTTTACAAAGAAAGAGAAAACTATACTAAAAATATGAAGAGGTTAAAAACGTTATACAGACACTAAACACAGCAGAGTGTGAGAGTGTGTGAGAGGGAAAAAAGTACTTTACAGTAGTTTAGTATTAAAAGTGCTGTATGAATGTTTGTGCCCTCTAAGCACTTTGGACAGCATGACTGGAAAATACACATTATATGAATAAAGTCTGGCCTATTTGAAGCCAGGAAAAGTTAAAAGATTCAATATCACAGTTCTGTCTGTGAGGCACAGGAGAACCTGATGATTATAATCAAGGTCAGCAAGTACAAGTTTCTGTCCTGTTTCACAATCATGTATTATTGCAACAATAATAATGTAATTTTTCCTGTTGGAAGCAATAAGGTTGTATCTAAAGATCTACATTTATTAATGACATCAGGGAAAAACGAACACAAAAACATTAGATCCTCCTACTGTCCACACACAGAGGTCTGGGGGACTTTCTATGAACAGTGACCCTATTGTCTGGATGATGTATTGGTCAGTAGGTGGTGATTTCATGCATACCAATCTCTATATTTCATTTGAGAGCATAAGTTACAATGGCGCACACAGGGTTCACGTTATGATTAACGATCAGCAGGTATGAAACAACGCCTGCCAACTACTCAGTTTTCTGAAAATAGCGTCACTATTCGTAGAAGATCCCCCAGACCTCGGAGTGCAGACAGTAGGACGGACTAAAGTTTTTCAAAACTCTAAAGTTTTGGTGCTTTCCCTGAGGAGCATCAGTAATAAATCTATATTCTTGCACTTCACTTTATTCCTTAACATTTTTCTTTTCTCTGTTGGTGGCAAATTGTTTACATGCTGCCAAAATCCATCCTTGCGTCAGCCCCAATCAAGCCCTGGGTTAGCTTATCAAGCCGACAGCCAGCTTCGTGTGACCGCTTCTCCTGACTGCAGGGTAGTGGATCAACATAACAGAGAGATACCGTGGGTAGGTTGAACCCCGGTGACCACACAGACAGTCCAAAGCCTTACCTGCTCCCCCTACAACAGCAACGATCGTCCCTGAAACACAACATCAAAGCTCACATCAGCACTAACATTTGCTATCATCATGGCACCGTCACACCATTAAACACATGAGTATAGTTATTTTAAAGTAATACGTGTATTAAAATACTCACCAAAACCCATGTTTACGGAGTTCCGCTTTCTATGTTTGCGTATCGTATAGTGACAGTCTCAACTGACTCTGCCACGGAGACACTTCCGGTATTTCTATGGTAACATGAAAAAACAAACTTAACTTTTCCGTTTATGTATATTGCATGATTGTTCAGATGTTTTGCAATTCAGATTTGTTTTTAAATCACATATAAAAGATAAATTATTTAAAGCTTTTCCCAGTGATTTTTGACATTTAAACAAAGCACAACAGATAATGGAAAATAAATATCATAGTCATTTCATTATAGTCATAATCTCATTTGAGAGCAGTGTTAATCAGAAACCTTACCTGAGTCAGGTGCTGTGATAAAGTGATAAAGCAGTTTTTTGTTTTTTTGGTACATGTGTTCGTCATTGGAAAATACTGAATAGAGCTGTGCTTTTGTTTCTAGTTTTATCAGCATTATTAGAATAATCTTATTGAGGAAGAATAAACCTTCCTGTCGAAAGCTAACACTAGCTTTGTGTGTACCTCTTCTTTGCCAAATGCCAGTAAATATCTATTCAGATAAATTTTAATTATCTTAAGAGTGGGAAATGTTGTTTGTTGGAGAATTTGCAGAAGATGGGTAAATAAAATGCTTTGTGAAGAGAGTCTCATGGTATTATGTCAGGTCAAGCAAGGCAAACAATGTTTGTCCAGTTAAATGTAAAAAAACAGACATCAGTTAAAGTATACCAAAGTAAAGCAATCACTCTTGTTTCAGCGCAAACAGCATTCTGTCATAAAGCTGTACTCATGACTGTCTGCGTCCATCCTTTACATCACTGCCATGCTATGGCCACAGTTGGCTATTGTCTCTGAAAGTAGACTTGACACTGCTTGATTATAGAGCTACTGAAATCAATATATGGTAGGTGTCCTAATCAACATCTGTGCCCAGTTAATCATGGCTGGATCTTGTCAAGCTAAGAGGACAGCAGCTTGTAGCTGATTGTTTGTGCATAAATCCATGTTGTGGAAATCCCTGAGATCAGCTACAAGTTGTGTATTGCGTGGAAACAAAGCTAGCATTAGCAAGTAAACAAGTACCCTTATTTATCATCATAATTAGTTTTATCTTCGTAAAGACCTGGACCAACACGTGTGATATATGAACCTTTTTTTTTTTTTTTTTTACTTATTTAGCACATTAGTAATAAAAGCTGTGATGATGGAGAGGGGAACCCCTGTCATATATGACTTCATAAGGCAGGCAAGTTGAACAGCTGTAGCCTCCATCAGCACTTTCAGACCAACATCTCTGAGAAATCACTTGTAGAAAATTTAACCAGCTGTTTGGTTAATTTTTCATTAATTTTTAATCTCATTGTAGACACTGATAGTTAACAATATCACCTGCAGCAGTAATACTGATCCATGTAACACCGATTACTGCAGAATAAATACTTTTATTTTTGATATTACATAGAATTTGCCAAAAAATAAATGCAGTTTTATGTTTAATGAAGTGTTCGCAAAGTATTTTAAACATAAAACAATGATTCTAAAAAAAAAATTAAAAAAAACCTCAACCACTCTTCATTTTGAGCTAATAATAAATAGTTAGCTAACTGTAGTAAGGAATAACATTTAACAATTCTACTGCCAGAAAGAAGTGCAGAGAGGTGAAGATGTTTGAAACTGGTCAAAATGCTCTTGTTAAAGACTAAAGTAAATAAATGAAGAGTTTCTAGACAGTTTACAATATTTTCCAAAGAAAATTTTCTCATAGTTGATGCACTGAGCTGATCTGCAGGCAGTATTATGGAAATGGGTAGAAGGTTTTAGGAAATCCAAATAACTGAATGTTAAAAGAATTTAACCAGACTTTCTTACCAAAGTTTAGCTTTATCTTAGTGAGGACAGTGGCAACAACACCATTCAGAATTTTAGAATTAGGATTTCCTGCAATTAGATCATTGATTGAGATACAAATTTTAGAAAATGTAGGAGAAAAAAAAATCCACACTTGCTTAAAAACAGTCATGCTTTTCAGTCATATGTAGTTCACTAATATTATACCAGCGTGCACAGAAAAAGTCACCCAGAGGCACAAAAGGAATGATCAGAATGACATCATCAGAATCCACAGCCTTCAGGCAAAGTGTGAGGACAGTTCAGGGAGCCTCGGGTATGGCGAGTTTCCATTCCTACACCTGAAATGATCAGTGGCAAAGCTGTAAGAGCGACAAATGTACAGCACATCTTTAAAAATGACAACTCTTCACTCTTGTTTAATATCTTGTGCCAACAAATATCATTAAAATTTTCCACGTGAGATCATTTAAATTTTTACTTTACTTATTTTTGTCTTCATCGTCTTCATCGTCTTCTTTGTCCTTGAAAATGAGACCTCCTAGCCATTTCAGTCCTGCTCCTGCAGCAGCTCCAACACCGCCCACAGCCGCAGTGGCAGCCCCCGACAGCCCGGCTGCACCTTTGGGAGGAATGAGGACAAATATTCCAAGTCAAGCAGCTGAGATTGCCAATAACTTTATCAGGAATCAAACTAACTGTACTGACTGCTACCTAATTGTGGCATCACTGCCCCCTCAGTGGTGTCAGATTTCATAAACTAAACAATGTCCTATGGCTTGTACACTAATACACAGTTCTTGATTCTCAAAACAGCCCCAGTTCTTTGCGGCATGGATTCAAAACCAGAGGTGTGGACTCGAGTCACATGACTTGGACTCGAGTCAGACTCGAGTCATTAATTTTATGACTTTAGACTTGACTTGAAAAAATGTTCTAAGACTTGTGACTTGACTTGGACTTTTACACCAATGACTTGGGACTTGAATTGGACTTGAACCGGTTTACTTGAAAAGACTTGATATTTCACCCCAAATATAAAATTTAACATGCATATTATATAGAGATTGAAAATGTGACGTCATTCACGGGTAGAACCGCAAAGGATTCTGGGAACTCGTGGCAAGCGGTACTAGCGCAGCAGGCTTTCAATTGAAATCAGTCACACAGCGATAAAAAGAAACACAAAAATGTCAAGAAGCTGTTGTATTATTAACTGCAATAGCCGGTCGCATGACAGCCACGGGAAGCCGACGGGTAAAGAGATCGGTTGTTATCGGATTACGTCGTTGAAGAGAAATTGTTCGAGCCATGTTTCCGAAGTAACAAAGAGGCGACGGATGGCCTGGATTGCAGCCATTCAAAGATCAAATATAACGTCCTAGAACACTCCAGCTCACAGGTTAGTCTGCTCCAAGCATTTACACGAAGGTCAGTCTGCTGTTGTAGTTAATGCGTCATTTTTCTTAACATAACTGGTGATATAGGTTACAAGCAAGTCTGGCGCTGAACAGAAATTGTCGCGCTATGCTCCTTTATTTATTGTGCATAAATAGTAAATTGTCCTGACACAATATTGCGTTTCGCTTCTGTTATTATGGTACATTGACAAAAACATATACTTTTATTCACAGGATAAAACAGGTTTTTTGTATCACTAATTGCCCAGTACGATTACAGCATACAGTATTATTGTCACTGCTACATTTCTGTGATGCTACCAGAAATTATTTCCACTACTAATTAATTACCGTTGAGCTCAAAGGTCCTATTAATAAACGGTTAACGAATGTGTATTTATGAAGACGATTTGTGAGACTGGTAAACTTATGATACGTACGATGGTCTTTCGTTCTACACGGTGCATTTCAAGGTCCTGCACCCATCCGTCGGTAAACTGTACCTGGGCTTGTTGCAGTGACCTGAAGTTACTAAACTTCATGAGTGTATGCACTCACTCCAAGAACCGTATAATTATAAATATGCATATAAATATGCTAAGATGAGATAGCTGACTTCATCTAACTAGCAAATGTTGTCCAGGCTACGTTGGTGATACAGTTTTTTTTAATGTGTATGATATTTTTGTCATGCGATTTTAAAGCCGGTCCTACAACCGCATCCAAGAATAACATGCAGCTTATCTCAGAACTGTCGGTGAAAATTATTCTTGGAGCTAGGTTTAATTGAGCTGCATTTTAAAGAGGTGCAATTTCACAATTTGTGTATATTTTCTAAGTTCACTATTTTGTATGTGTTGAGAAAAACAGATTTTAAAATTACATGGTCTAATATTTACATTTAGCATATAACTGCAACATTATTTTTTCGTTTGTTTTTTTTAAAGACTCGAAAGGACTTGAAATTCAAAGTTTCAGACTTGTGACTTGATTCGGACTTTTACACCAGTGACTTGAGACTCGACTCTGACTTGTCTGACATTACTTGAGACTTGACTTGAGACTTGAGGATAAAGACTTGAGACTTACTTGAGACTTGCAAAACAATGACTTGGTCCCACCTCTGTTCAAAACTATTGGCAAACTTATCAGAACTGGGTCAGTGTTGACATAACTGCAACATGTCCTTTCTGTGGCTCTGCCAGCTGCACACTCATGTTCAAGTCCCTTTTAATCTCCTAAGACCCGAACTCCTTCATGGCATGCATTTTTAATTTTTCTTTGCTATTTGGGTTGATTGGGACCTGATGAATTTAAAAACAAAGAATTACCAGATTTTTTTTTTTTTTTTACCGAATTTTTGTTTCTGAGAAAAATGAGATCCACATATGTCCACATATGAGGACATTCATTTTAAATTTTGATAGAACAGTGGCAGTATAATGTCCTCGAAAGCGGATATCAGGCCCTTGTAGAGCAAGATTTAGTATTTTGGTCCAGACATCCCAAAATGTGATGTCTGTATATGTGGACAATACTCAGTGCAAGGGCAATAAAACTACACTTTATAATAAAAGAGTTCAAAGTGTGGCAGGATTATAGTCCTTAGTCTAATCGCACCACAAGCTTAGTCCTGTAACACAACACAGGCTGGAACAATTAACTGATCTTATTGACACTAAGGCCGTCTCCATTTAAGTCTGTAAATAGGCTTTAAGCTGAATCATTTGTAAATATGTTATCAGTCATTTGTATTTCAGTCCCTGAGTAGCCAGAGTTTTACGAGCCATTTACTGGTCACCACCAACAGGAGCAAAGGTCACCTTTGCTTTGGTTCCTAATAAAGTGAATGTGTACAGCACTATTAATGAGACTATAGTAAAGTCAGACAAGCCTACCTGCTGACTGTAAAACAGCCACTGCACTTCCTGCTGCCACTCCACCTCCATTAGCCACCGCAGCAGCAGACATCATGCTTGCAGCGTAGGAGCCTGCAGCTATTCCAGCTGAGGTGAAACCTACGGCCCCCAGAGCAACAGGAGCCAAGGCCACTGCACCGACTGCACATGGACGAGAACACCAGCATCAGTGTGACTGTTACAAATGATATGCCATGTAAAAAGTTTTTATATAAGCAGAGGCCTGAGGTACGAGGCAGGATTACATCTTATCCTGGGCTCACTTTACATGTTAAAATAAGGTTGCTGGTATCTTTCAGTTATCTGGATTTGATCCAGATAAGTGGTCACATGAAGCTGTTATCAAAGAAACTGAGTGTATCCAGGGTTCACCCTGCTCGCTCACGTAAAAGGGCTGGTGCTGTTGGGAAGTGTAAGCGTGCTGGCAGCTCAAGGGCTGATTTTACAAAGAAAGAGAAAACTATACAAAAAATATGAAGAGGTTAAAAACATTATACAGATACTGAACACAGCAGAGTGTGAGAGTGTGTAATTACATTGTAATTACAATGGCGCACACAGGGTTCAAGTTATGATTAACGATCAGCAGGTATGAAACAACGCCTGCTAACTACTCAGTTTTCTGAAAATAGCGTCACTATTCATAGAAAATCCCTCAGACCTCGGAGTGCAGACAGTAGGACGGACTAAAGTTTTTCAAAACTCTAAAGTTTTAGTGCTTTCCCTGATGCGCATCAGTAATAAATCTATATTCTTACACTTCACTTTATTCCTTAACATTTTTCTTTTCCGTGTTGGTGGCAAATTGTTTACATGCTGCCAAAATCCATCCTTGCGTCAGCCCCAATCAAGCCCTGGGTTAGCTTATCAAGCCGACACCCAGCTTTGTGTGACCGCTTCTCCTGACTGCAGGGTAGTGGATCAACATAACAGAGAGATACCGTGGGTAGGTTGAACCCCGGTGACCACACAGACCGTCCAAAGCCTTACCTGCTCCCCCTGCAACAGCAGCGATCGTCCCTGAAACACAACATCAAAGCTCACATCAGCACTAACATTAGCTATCATCATGGCACCGTCACACCATTAAACACATGAGTATAGTTATTTTAAAGTAATACGTGTATTAAAATACTCACCGACACGCATGTTTACGGAGTTCCGCTTTCTCCGTTGCTCTTGTGGTACTGCTTCCATGACCCTAACACTGACACGGTCAGAGCGGCACACTTACTGTTTTTATAGGTCACGAATGAAAAACGAAACTTAACATTTCCATTTCATCAAAAGACAAAACGAAAAGAAGAAACTAAAACATGGTGCAGTTTCCTCAAAATTAATATTTGAATATTATCCGTTTTGGATCATGATTGTTCAGATGTTTTACAATTTCAGATAAAACATCACAGCGATTTTAGCCCATTTTGGGGCTAAAATGAATCAAAGCACCCCCCAATATTTCTTACTGCACTCAAAAAAATGAATGAGGTGGATTGTTCAGTGTATATTAATTATTTATTTTCATTTTACTTAAAATATATGTTTTTGTTAAGTTAACATATGTTTTTCTAATCAAGTCTACGTAATTGTGTCTATTATTCAACGTACATAATACTAATGTGTTACTTGATCGCATAACATTTAAGTTAAGTCAATGAGGATCGATATACCTTGTATATCCACAAGGTGGCAGTAATGCAAAAACAGTTGTAATGAAACCGCGCAGAACAAGAAGGTTTCACGGCTTGTGCCTGCTCATGCGCAAGACTTCAAATTTAACTGAAAAAGGCTGTTTTGGCGCCAAGCTGCTGTTTCTTTGAGAGGTAAGACCACTTTTTTCTTTGACTATGTTGTGTAGTATCTATATGTCCAGCATGGTTATATTTTGCGTTTGTCTTACAAGACATGTTATATCGTTTGCGTGTGCTTGTTTTACATTAGTTTTACTGGGTCCTGGACATGCTTATTTTGTGGACTGTGTAAGAAACATTTTTATTGTTTTTTGTTTTATTAAGGGATTAGCTACAGGGGTTCATGGGGTTATTCTTTCAAGGGGTTATTTTTCCATTTGCTTTCTTGGGATTCCTTTTCTGTAATCCGAGAGTCGGAAATATCGAATAGGATAGCAAGGATAGCATAAAGTGACATTTAAAATCCAAAAAGTCAAGGGCGAAAGCCACTGTGACACCATTGTTCTGCTCTATCAGTAATCTGTATTATGTAAAAATGGTCTGTAAATACAGCATGTTTCCTAGCGGAGTTATACATATCAATGTAGTTATAAATTACAGTTTGTGAAAGTACACACTTAATTTTTTTAATAAAATTATTCAAGACATATGAGTGGACAGACAATGGAGGACGACAGACCTGGTGATAATTGCTTCTATAGAAAGTTAGCACATGGCAGTGTCAATCTCTTGCTTTTCTTCTGAGTAGTATTTTATTTAGTTGTAATTCAAACAATAATTTGCTTCTTGAAATTAAGTAATGAATTTCTTGTTTTACTTTATAAATCTCAGATCCTGCCTTTACCTGCTCCCTCCTATACTGATGTGGTGTATGTGGTACTGCTGAGCTTGTATGTGGTATGTGAACTGTTATACTTTTAAAAACAAAACTGTTTTATAAGTTAAGTTTTCTTTTGTGACCCATCCCATGCCCCTGTTATTTCGTCTCCACATCTGAACCATGGTAAAGGTTGCAGTTCAAGGGCCTGAGGCATGAAATTCTTTTCAGATCAGCTGTGATCAATATTTTTTGGAACTTGATAAATAACAATAAAAGCTGTAATGGCTCCATTAGCATTTTGTGTAAATGTTTGTGTTAAAATTATAGCTTTAATGAGGTCTTTCTACATTAGTTTTAGTTTGTATATGTGTACATATAGTATGTATATTTACAGTACAGTATGTTGTGTTTGTTGACATATTTTCAGGTGGAAGCAGAATATGTGAGGATTACTACTGCTGCACATGTTCCAAGGCTTTTTACACAACTTGACCAATACACTGACCAGCTCATAAAAGTCTTCAAGAAAAAAGGAGGCGTTGCAGGGAAGAAAATTAGACAAACTTTGGCCCCAGCCACACAGGTGCGTTATTCTGTTGGTAGCAAAATATTATGGCTAATAAGATCATTTTCAAATTTAAACAGCTAGTGTATGGTAGCTGCACAGTGCACTTACATTTATATTAAGCAAGACAAAGTTTGGTACTCAAAACGTTGGAAAATTTAAATTACCTAAACATATGTAAAATCTGATCCCTTGATTTAGGTTAAACCAGAAGTGAATGTTTTTATGTTATGTTTTGAATGCAAAAAAGATGATGTATTAGTTTGTCTTTACCTCCATTATGGACATATATAATGTGGTGGAAACCCTTCCCAACAGGTTAACTATTCATGTCCATGTGATGATTAGTTGGTCTTGTGTACATGTCTATCTGTGCAGTGGCTATGTCATTCATTTTGCGTATAATGTGAGTTTCTGTCATCCTAAAGTATTTCTGTTTTCTCTTCCTGTATCTCTGCCACTCTCTACAGAAGGAAACCATTGAAAAGGGGAGGGAGTGTGTCCTCAGGGCACTACCTTTTTACCTGAATGAAGACCCAAGCATCCTCTTCAAAGAATAATTGGTTGGTAATTTTAGTTTTGGTTTAATACAGATAAAAAACTAATTTTGAATAACTAATGTTGTTGCATGTTGTAATGTTGTTGTTGTTGTAATTTGCATGGAACCTGTTTAAATGTTTTGGGAAATCTTCTTGTATACCCAAACTATTTATATTTATCGTTGAATCTGTAGTCTGAAATAGTGGCGCACTGGGGTGCATGTTCCTAATATTGTGTTTACGTCATTAAAGGGTAGCTTTGGCCCTTTTTCTTTCTTTTTTTTAAAACTGGATGCCATTTTTCTATGTTTTTGTGTCTAAGCTACAGCTGTTCAGAGGGAGCTGGAACAAATTACCCTTGCTATCTTTACCATCGAAAGAGCTGATGCCAGCACTCCTCCAGCCGATGTGGGTATAACCATCTAGTGTGTCCTGCATGACCTGGAAGACCTGGCCTCTGCATGTGCACTCTTAATGGGTGGGATATATGCACTGAATCTCAGTTAACCTCAAGACTGAAAGCTAAGAGACAATCAAAAGTATTGAGATTTAAAGGATTTAATTGAGAGATGATACTGCACCAGAAATGTTGAAGGGTGGTGTGTATATTAGCGTTCAAGGCATATTGTTATGAGGTGGAAATATGTTCATATTCAGTTTGTGTTACATTGTGTGCATTGTAAAGGTAATTGCAATACATACTAAAAATAAGGGTAAGTTAGGAGGTTGATCTGATATCCCCGTGTTGGTGTTGTTCCCAGATCATCATACTAAATGTTGTTCCAGGATCAACATTGCAAGTGACCAATCAGAATGTTGTGACGTCATACTTTTGCGACTTCGGGAAAAACCAGCGTAAAACAAAAAACTGTACTTAAGCTGCGTGAAACCGCCTCTGTCCGCCGATCAACTGACCCTAACCCTAACCCTTTAATAAACAGTAAGCAGAATTGATATTGTCCTTGCAACATTGGAATTTCATAAATGCACAAATGGCTTGGAATAGAATAACGTCACAACAATGTGATTGGTCACTTGCAATGTTGAACCTGGAACAACATTTTCATGATGGTCTGGGAACAACACCAACACGAGGATATCAGATCATCCAAGTTGGGAATGCAGGATGAATGTATATTTTGTGGACTTTTAAAGACGAACAATTGTTTCCATGTTAAAATGTTTACATCTGAAGTTTTTTGCCCAAACACTGGTAAAATAAATGTTGACAGTGGCAAGTGTTAAATGGTTACTGCTGTGCTGTTGCAAAAAAACTGAACGCTGACAAGCTGTTTTATTGTTAGACCATAATCTTGGCATGTTTTGTTAAAGTTTTATTTGGGATGGTGATGTAATTTTCTTTGATTGCTAATATCAGTGGACTATTTATTATTATTATTATTATTATTATTATTATTATTGTTGTTGTTGTTGTTGTTGTTACATAATTTTTTTTTTTTAAATTGTGGCTGTTGAGGTGGACACTTCACTTTGCATTGTTAAAGGAAAGCACTTCATTGGCATTGTGTTACTGGACTGACCCTAAGCAATCATTGCAAATAGCAACTTTGCTATCCATTTTAGACACTAAAAGAAAAAAAACACTCACAGACCTTACTAGCATCACATGTGCATAACTCAAGTGTCATCTTATCAATGTGTTATGTGATCTTCAATGCGTTTTTTTTTTTTTCTTCTATTTCTGGTAGCTACAGACATTTAATTTAAAGTCTTGATGTTGCATCTGTCTACATACTGTTAATTACTAACCCTAATGAGCTGTTGTGTTTTATTTTGGACTGGGTTTACACAAATGCTGACTGAATGTGTTGGCAATAAAATAAATTTTAAAAAATAAGTTGGATGTACTTAATTCATTTGTGTGGAACCTGTTGACAAAATAGATTTATGTAAAACTAATTAATAAAGCACAAGGTGGCTGAAAATATAATATTTGAATTAATCTAACTTAAATTTAACATTTTACTGCCACAAATAAGAAATGTGTTGAAGTAACTAATCTAAACTATCTAACCTGAAAATATATCATCTATGTTCATAAAACATAACTTGATTTAGTTAGTCTTAAATATGTCTTGTTAATCTTAAGTAGTTTTTTTAAATTAGATGAACTAAAGATTTTTGCTTTAAACTAACATAATTCAATTTCGTGGAACCTGTTGACAAAATAATTTTAATTAAAGTCAACGTTTCATTTTTTTGAGTGTGTTTTGACAATATTTGTTGTTTGTGTGACACACTACTAAAAATAAAAAAAAAGCATACAGTATTTGGTTGAGACATAACATTTTAACAACAAAAGTATAGATAATCCCCCCCCCCCCCCCCCCCCTCCCCCTCCCAAAATGGTTTGTTCCAGCTCGCCTCTCCCCTAGTGATGGGATTTCCGGCTCTTTTTAGAGATCCGGCTCTTTCGGTTCGACTCACTAAAAAGACCAGGCTCTTTCGGCTCCCAACCGGCTCTTCAGGTTGTTTTGTTGCTTTAATTAATTTATTATTAACAATAATATAAAATTATGCACAAAAGGAATTGCTAACGTAAAAAAAAGTGGTTTTATTTATATATGTTTATTAGGGGTGCAACGATATTCGTATCGATATTGAACCGTTCGATACAGTGCTTTCGGTTCGGTACGCATATGTATCGAACAATACAACATTTGTAATTTATTTTATCAATTTTCCTTCTGACGATGCTGTCTGTGTTGAGCGCTCAGTGAATCTGTGTTCGACTACTCCGCCTAGGCTGCACTGTCGAGCGCAGATCCACTGAGCGCTCAACACAGACAGCATAGTCAGAAGGAAGAGCGCAGGGCAAGCTAGCGAGACAGAAGTTAAGCTCTCCTTTCAACAGGCAAATTGAACGTCATTCAGATCTGGCGTTTGGAATTATTTTGGTTTTCATGTGACGTATGACCCTGAAGGTAAGCGAGTCATGGACTAAAGTAAAACAGTATGTTGAATGTGCCATGCAATGCTCAATTACATTGGTGTGAACTAGTGTGTTAGCGCAGTTAGCTCGTTAACGTGTTGGCCGTCTAGCCCCATGCACGGGGTGATCGGCGGTAGCTCGTTAACGGAGATTTGCCGTGTTGTGGCGTTAAGGTAATTTCAACGAGATTAACCTGAAAGCACTAGTGGGAACACAATGAATATGACTGCACATTTACGCCGACATCATCCTAGTGCAAAGACAAGTGGAAGCAGACAAAAAAAAGCAAGCATGCTACTAACTTTAGCCGAGTCATTTAGACAGCTGTTAGCACATGATTCTCCTTATGCTGCTGAGAATATAGCCCAGAAGAAGCGGATAGTATAGCTTTTATTTTGGAAAGAGACATTTCTCTGTAATAAACTCTCTTTTCCAAAGATGAGTGATTCCTCAATCAGATACAGGGCTCGCAATATCGCTAGCCCGACGTCCAGTCGGGCTACCAAAATCTATCTCTTCCCTGCCCGTCGGGCTATTGTAGGAAAAATATATGTCAATGCTTTTGCATTCTTTCGGAAATGTAGCTGGGTAATTATGTCATTGGCATCGGTGAACCACTGTCAATATGTGACATATTGAAGTTGCGTTTGAATTTGCGCTCGTTTTTTTGCTTTCACTTTGCAATCGTGCGAACTGTGTATAGAGAGCGACAGCACTGATCTGTGAGTGATGATAATTTGTGCACCAATTCCTCTGACATCGTCTTATTAATCGTTAGCTTACTATGCAAACATGACAAGTGAAATCTCCCGCAGCAAGCTTAAACATGTGAGAGGTTGATCGTGCAGAGAATCGCTGAGCTTATGTGAGTGAGTGTGTAAAAGCATTTCAGTTCTGCTGAGCCAAATAAGACAGGTCAGGGTGAAGTGACAGCCAAAGAAAAGATTACCACAAAACGGAGAAGTTATGACAAATCAGACTATGAGGCAAAAAGAAAGTGCAGCTTTATGGTTTCATGGACAAAAGAATTTCTGTGGCTGCAATATGATGAGCTAAATAACCAGGGCTGCACATAAGTGGTCCGCAGGTGCGCATTCGCTGTCAAAATAAAAAACACGCACAAGGGTTAGGGTTAAATTTAAAAACTGTACTTTTGAGTTAAAATATATATTTATAATTTTAATAAATGACAAATTAAAAATGCATGAACATTTTTTTGTATCGAAAAAATATCGAACCGTGACACCAAAGTATCGAACCGAACCGAACCGTGAATTTTGTGTATCGTTGCACCCCTAATGTTTATATATAAATATATGCGGTGGCCCCTAGAGACAAAACACGTACAAACTCCAAAACACATTTCTAGCATGAACTGAACTTCCAAAGCAGAGCTACTAGATCACTTAAATTACACAATTGAAGGCATGTGTGTATTGTTTGTGTATTTATACACAGGCACTCATATATATTCAAATAATTTAAAAAAAAGTTCATTTACCTGTTACTACCACACACCAAATCCGGTCGTTGGTACTTGCTGGCTTATGTAGCCACAAGATAACAAAGGCTCAACACTGCGCCCAGCATCCTGGAGCACTTCTGTTGTCTTTTGTACGTGTTTTGAGTTTTTATGTGCTTCGGAGTTTTTACGTGCTTCGGAGTTTGTACGTGTTTTTACGTGTTTTGGAGTTTTTACGTGTTTTGGAGTTTGTACATGTTTTTACGTGTTTTGGAGTTTGTACATGCTTCAGAGTTCATACGTGATTTGAAGTTTGTATGTGCTTTGTCTCTTGGGGCCACCGTAAATATACTTTTATTTATTCACTCCATATAAAATGTAATAAATAAATCATATAATACAAAAATCAACTATTCACATTTCAACTTTTAACTATTTAAATTTTCAGCTTTTTCCTTTTACAAATTTAAAGTGAAACAACACAAAACACTGCAAGCCACAACACAATTAAATATAAATTATAATATGAAAACTAAAAGAACATGCATATTCTCTGTCATATGGACCTGCATGAATAAACTTTCTGAATCCTTTATCATCTGCAACCGAAAATAGCTGTGGATGATTACTATACCTTTCTAATGTTGTTGTCCCTGCCTCTCTTTCTCTCTCTCTGGCTCTGTTCCTGTGCTACTGAGTGTAACTACCGCCCCTCCCCCCTCTGCCCAGCGTAAAGCACAAGGCTCACGTGCTGAGTGAAGCGGGAAAAAAGTGCGAGAGAGAGGCTCAGAGAAAGAAAAACAAACCCACGTGACGGCTCGCGATAAGGAGCCGGCTCGCATCGTCCACGTCAAAGATTCGGCTCTAAGAGCCATTTCGTTCGCGAACGACCCATCACTACTCTCCCCTACTCTGGCTCTAGCGCTCTTGCTGCCAGAGCATGGTGGCTGAGACACAGCGGAGCAGAGGTGTAAGTGCCTGGCTTAAAACAGGACATATTAGCTACATTTAACCTTCAGTTACTCTTTATATAGTTAGGTAGGAGTCAGAACATGTTTCTTTTTAGCTGATTCACCCAGGTAACCTGCAGTGTTGGAAACGTGTTTTCCACGATGTTTTCTACCCTACAATCAGTCCTGCTCTGTAGTAAAATCAGCGACATTTGACCGTCCTGTTGCTCCCATTGAAATGTATATTTAAAATCTAAAACTTAAAATTGTCCGTAGCCTAAAGTTGTTACCACTGTCCTGTTTTAAATGGAATGAGAGAAGCTGGTTATTTTGTCATATGTGCCGACATTAAACCCAGGTAAAAGTGTAAGAACAAATGATCCGTCAATAAAGGATAATGTTGGATCAGTGTTTCAATATTTATATCTTTTATTAGATGTACATATGGTTTGGTTGCCTTTTGGTTGAGAGTACACTGAGAGAGGATTTTTTTTTATTAGTGATCTTAATAGTATTTTTTTTTTTTCATATTAATGTCATTTTTTCATCTAATTGAATACAATCTATTTGTGTATGATTGTCAGTCCAAAGAGGGAGAGAGGAAAGAGGGGAACGTGAGGAGAAAGGGCAAGGTCAGGAAGAACCAGGTAGGAAAACAGACAGGGAATAGTGACAGGCAAAATGAACTGCTAAACTGCTTGAGAGAGTTGACCACCAAAAAGTGATAGACAGATTTGCCAACTTCAAGGTGAGGCAACATAGGTTAAAATAAAAGAAATAAATCTGCAGAGCCATAGTAGTATCTGCAGTAAAGATATTTTCATACATTGTACCATAGGCAAAGTTGCCTCCATTTTTATATATTTTTTTTTATCAATATTTTGTACATTTCAATGACTCTATTTTTGGAGTGTATTTTTATATATCTGTATTGTATTATACATACACATTAAAAGTGAATCTCTGTCCAAAAAATGCACTCAGTTTACTTCTTACTCACCATAATCATCATTCATCATTTTCCCCCAGTAAAGTAATTAAGGTTAGGATGTGTGTGTGTGTGTTTTTTTTTTTGTTTGTTTTTTTTAAAATTCCAATCCATTCTTCTTTTGCAGCATTTAAATAACCTTTATCTGATTTGATGGTTTTGTCACAGACTTTTAAAAAAGTGTTTTGCAAATGTGGGGATTAAATTGTGTTAAAATGTACAAAACAGTGATGTCATGTTTTGTGACGAGGACCCAGGCACAGAGAGACTTGATGAATTTAAGAATCTTATGATTTAATAAAGAAATTTGCAGACTTGCATAGAGATGGTAAAATTATGATGACTGATAACGGAGATGCAGACAACAGACGATGAGGACAGGGAGGAACAGGGGTTTAAATGCACCAAGGAGACAGTCAGAGGGAACTTGGGACAACTGGAGACATTTAAGGATGCAGGGACTGACAGAGACAGGGAAGAAGTCTCATTGTGATGAGTAAAGTTTATCTTGCCTGGCTGGGCAGCTCTCTGGGTGCTCAGCACCCCCAAAATCTCTGATCCTAGAATCACCCCTGTATCACAGCACGTCAGATAATGGGAAATAGAAAATAAATATTATAATCATTTCAATCTCATTTAAGTGCGGGGCTAAGACTAATTTAATAATTTCTTCAGTTTCTTCTGGCGAGACTTAACTTTGAGCAAACTGAGAACACGTGACTGTGTTGGTTAGTGTTGTTATCATGTGGTAGGATTTTGTACATTCACAGGAGAGTCACAAACAGGACCTCTTTCTTTGCACCTTATATATCACATTTATTATTATGATGATTAGACTTCAAAAATATGTGTAATCACAGTATAAGATAAGTTTCTACATCCTTTAATGAGGCAGAACTGGACATGGGATAGTGGAGATCAATATTAAACTTTAAATGATACTATAAACTGGAACTTCAAGTTTTCATTTCTGCTAATGTTTTACACTCTTAATGATACATTTGACCTGTCAGATTGTTTAGATGAGGTTCATGTATCCTAAAATGAAAATGTGAATAACAACACAAATAATGAAAACAATAGACTTAAAATAAGATCTTTAATCAGTTCATCTTCGCCAACTGTAGGAATAAATTAGGAAATAGGGTTAGGGTTATTAAAAAAATATACAAACAGGCACCCCTAAAGTTTGTATTGTGGGTATACTGCAGGGTAATCTCTTGCATCGTGTGAAAGCGATATTAAAAGGCATGCTGTATTTTGTTTTGTTTTGTTTTATAAAGCTCGCCACCACTAGAGGGCACGATGACACCATTAGTTGTTTTTTAACAGAAACCTTACCTGAGTCAAATGGTAAAGGCAAACCATTTTTGTGGTGTCATTGGAAAATACTGAATGGAGCTGTACTTTTGTTTCTAGTTTTATCCGTAAGATTAGAATGAGAATAATCGAATTAATTAAGTTAAATATTAAACCAAAGTTGACTTTTTTCAAAAAAACAATTTTTTAACTATCATAAATTTTGGTTATTATACAGCAGTATTCCACATCCAGACACTAGAGGGTGTTTATAATGCTGCTGGGGGCTCAGAGGAAGAATAAATATCGCTTCATATGTGTACCTCTTCTGTTCTTTACCAAATGTCACTAATTATGCATAAAAACATATTTTAACCTTCTAAAGCACGACAGAAAGCTTTTTTTTAAAGTCTCATGCCCATTACGTGTGAAGTTCAATAGTCCAATAAGATGTGGCAGTCACTATTATGAATGAGTTGAAAGGGTGGTATCTTATTCTTACATATGGCCTAGTGTTTGCATAGTGTTTTATTGCTAAAGCAGTGGTTCTAAAAAAATTATCCACCACTCGGCATTGTCTACTAATATAGGAAATATCTAACCAATTTTTCTTTTTAAAGACTGGAGAATATAAGGAACAGTTTATTTCATTTTATTATTTATTTACTTATTTGGTTGTGAGAGGAGGAAGCACTTGCTTGCCTGTCTGTAAATATCGCACACCGCTGTTAAATGGTGGTTTAAGGTTGTATGGCTACGGTTTTCATGTAGTATGTTATTTTCTCGTTAATATTTGTAGTGAGGGGACATTTTTATAGGTCAATATCAAATTCAGAAATACAATATTGTAAGGTGGCTCTGTGAGTCACCAACAGACTGTATATAAAACATTGATTTAGCCACTGGGCCATCAATTGTTTTGTGGACTCACATTTTGAAGTCTCAATTTGCTGGGCTGCTGCCACGATTATTTCTTTCTTTATTAAGAGAGACGTGACCACATTTAGTATAATGAGTGGAAATCTAAGTTATCAACTAGCACTATCTATTTTTTAAGTAAACTGCATTTTTACACAATATGGGTGCATCACACAAGCACCACAACCACTACATAATTTCCTCGGGGATTAATAAAGTATTCTTATACTGAATTATTGCTATGTAACATCCAAATAAAATACTAGAATTTTATTTAGCAAAAAAAACTTCTTGGTTTTGGATTAGTGCAATTAACTGCATAGCAAATCATACCATTATCCCTCTGCTGGTTTCTTTTTCAGGTGAAGAGCTGGGCTGGCTGTGTGGTTGCTCAAACTGTGGGTGAAGCCCTTCTGTTCCTGGGCTCTAGCTCTCATATCTGTTGCCACTTTTAAGGCGCAGCTTGAGGGGCTTTTCTCTGCCAGAATGCAGTTGCATCATGGTGTGAAATGCCTTGTTTAAAAGATGGTTGGAAAACCTACTTCCACAAGGAAGACTTTCACTCATCAGGCTGGTCACTTCTCACAGCATGTAAAAGAAAAGTAATCACAGAGTCCACCCAGAACAGAGTATGTGTATTTTTTTTAACATAATTACATTAACATTCCAGTTTTTAAAATGTGTTGCACAAAATTAAAAAAGTTTTGTGCAAAACCTATCTCATAGTGCTTCGTGGGGAAAAAGGATAATGACCCAAATCCTGCTGCAAAAGCAACCCAAGAGTTTCTCGGTACAAAGAAATGGGATATTCTTCAATGGCCAAGTCAGAAACCTGACATCCAACCAGTAGAGCGGGCTTTTGGTGAAACTGTGAATGTATGTGTGCTATCTTATATGACGTGTTTCCCCTCTTTGTCCAAGATAAATTTCTCCCAAGCGAGACAATAACTGCTGATCTGATCCGATCTTTTCAGTTACTCAATCACCTATTGCATGATTTTAAATCCAATGTGGAGGTATAAATGGGAAAAATGACAAAAATCGAGTCAATGTCCAAGTACTTACAGCCCTACATGTATCAATTTCACTTACTTTTAACAGTAAATCCATGCTTCAGAGAGCAGCCATCACACTGATAATATCATCTGCACTGTTTCACTTCCTGCTTTTCTTTGTCAGCCTGATGGTAACTCTTTTCCAAACCTTACCAACAATTGGTATTCAACACACAGAGTTAAACAAAAGATGCTTAAAGATACGTTACAAATTAATGTTAACATCATATATAACAAGCCAAAGACCAAAACCTTGTTTTTGTTCCAGGCTGTAAGCATGTTTAATTCTGCTCTAAAATTGGACATTTAAACATGGGGGTTTCTGGGAAAAGACTCACATTTGGAGCCGGTTGTTGAAGGAACAGCAGTACTTTGAGTCCTGACGCGTTTTTGTCATTTTTCAGCCTCAAAGGTTTCCATTTGTTTCATCATTCAAGTTTTGAGTGCACATTGCTGCTCAGAAAGAGCCTGGGAACAGGAGAAGTGGCTCAACTCTGAAACTTGTCCTTCACCTTTCCCCCCTCTCCCTTCTTTCATGTACCCTCACCCACCTTTCCCACAAGTGACCAAACACTTTACCTGAACTCAGGTTTCTGCTTTTGTTCCAGATGGTAAGAAACGGGAGGATGAGAGACTTAAGGGGTCACACCTCGGTGGTGAATGTGGCCTCTTTGGGTTTCGGATTATCAAGCAGGAAGATGAGAAAATGTGAAGATCAAGGAAAAATGCTTATGCAGTTGAAGCTGCAGCACCTGAAGTAGGTCCTGATCTGAGTTTAGCAGAGAATGAGCTGGACAATGCGGCCTTTGTCTCGTGATCAAAGGGGGAAATTCCCACACAAATCGGGGGGTGTCTCAGGTGAATTCCATCCAGCCACAGACCTTCACAGATAAGCAGGCGGCTCCTTTATGGCTAAGCCCCTGCAATAGGTGGAGGAAGGCCTCGGCAGCCCTTCATTTATTTACTTGCTCTTGGTCAGTTATTAAGATGCCACCAACGTCTTGCTTTGTGAGATACTGTTGCCAGATTATGGTGGATGAAGAAAACCACTTCTGAAATGGCAGTACCCCACACACTCCAGATGTAATTTGTGCTTTAACCAAACCGAAATAAACTTGCAGCTAAAGCCAGTTGAGAATTAGGCCACACCCCTTCAGCGTATTCTTTCCCCTTCATCCAAAACCAAGTAAGAGCCTTGGAGTTTGAAGCAGAGCTGCATCAGTTGTGGACCCTTGATCTGATTCTCTTCATTCTCAGCCTCGCCAGCTTTATTCAGTGTTAATTTGATGGCTCTACAGTCTACCCTGAAAACTTTAAACACTCAAAGCAGGAACGAGATGGTGAGTCATGTGGTCTCACAATTTAAAGCTTTATTTAATCTACATAAAAATAAACAGTTCAAGTCACACCCTGAAAGTACAGTGGTCACAATTTAGCTCATTTACAAATCACGTTCAGGCGAATGAAACCAGAATCAAAGACGGTCACTACACGAGTCTGAGGTGTTCTCCCACTGCACGCAGGAGTAAAAGGGCCGGTGTGGTGCCAAAGTTTTCAGAGTCCTTGCAGAGCCAGTACAGAGGAGAGAAAGAGCAGAATGCTTGAAAGTGAGCGTCGCCTTTTAAGACAAGTTTTCCCACCCAGCACTTGAAATGTAATTCCAAAACGCGTTTTTGGCTGTTTTTGAGTGGGTGGGTGGGTGGATTGAGAGATTAGTGTAATTAGACTAAGCCAGCACTGGATCCACAGTGTAACCTGTGCTGGCTTTTGTGTCCAGCGCGGTCAGTCCACTCAATCAGGACCGGTGGAGGAGAAGAGCGGTCAGAGCCAGCGGGGGGAGCAGCACCATGAAGGCGGCGGTAGCCCCACAACAAGCCCCCGTGGAGCTCGGGGTGGTGTTGTTTGTGTTGTCCGGATTCGTGGCGTTATTCGGCAGGGCCACCTGAAACACATTTGTATTTAATTAAGATGATTCAGTCCGGGTGATTTCATTTTTAAACTAGGATTTAACGTGCGAGGGAGAAAGTTAATCAAAATTCAGTCATTTCGTTTCCATTTTGATTTGGAAAAAAAAAAAAAAAAAAAAAAAAAAAAGGTAAGATAAGCGCTTTAAAGCCTCTGTTCAAGACCTAGCCCGAAACTTCTAGAAGTTTGCCATTGTATCCTTATTGCCGCCGTCTGTTCTGCAGGGGACAAACTGATTTTTATATTCATGACTTTTCCCCTAAAATTACGAGGTCGTAGATGCACTCCAAGCATAACGTTTTAACCTCGATCCCTAATTGAACATTTAGCTCATCTGCGCCATTACAGCGTTTCATGCGTAAACAAATTCCGTTGGCCACAGTTGATGAGGTTGGTGAAAGTATGAAGAAACAAAACAAAAAAAGGAGGCACGGATCAAACTGACCTGTGATGTGAGATGGAAAGCCAGCAGCAAAACTCCGACGACTGCGACGCACAGTTTCTTCATGATGGATGGGATTCTGTTCTTCTTGGTAGAGAAAACGTGAATGGAACAGGAGACCAAGCCTTTGCTTTTTTTATACCTCCCAGTGACGTCATCAACCACGCCAAAACACCTGCCTTTATGTATCATTCATTCATTCTACCCACTGAGGCAGTGTGAACAAGGAGACGAATGTGCTGGGATTTCCTTGATTTCCTTACATTTCTAACCACCAAAGCCTGTCTGTGTTGATCTCCACTGAACGTGTGCAAAGCCTGCATATCAAAATAGAAACACTGAGGGATTGAACAGATTCACCTTTTCTCAAGTTCACATTGGTGGCAGCGCCGGGCGAGTTGTGGGAGTTTATTTGGCATGCTGGAGAATGGGGAGTTCTCGGGTGTCAGTTGGTGGATGCATCAGGCAGCGCACACACGTCCACCTGTTGCTGTCTGTTGAGCCAGGCTGGCTGTTCAGTTATTGAAGTAGAAGAAGAAAAAGAGTGTAGGAAATGCTGCAAGTCTGATAGAGAGTCAACACAGTTCCAGTGGTCATACAAGGAAATCTCTAACCAGTGTAAGAAACGATTTTGTATTCTTTAGATTGGAGATGTGTCAAACTCACAGGATTCAGAGGACGGGTGGGGTTGGTTTCGGTGTGGGCAGGGTCAAGTTCCCGCTCTACACTTGAAAGCTGAGGAATCAGCCACCCAACCCTCATTTACCTCCTCCTGCTACAGGACAGGGCCCTAAACATAGTAATGATGCTGGTCTTTAGCTGTCTAGCAGATGGTCACGCTGCTTCTACAGGGATCACTTTGCCTTAGATTCACCAGATTCTCTGGCTTGGAATCAAGTCAAGAGTGCAGAGAGACAGACAGAAAGTGTCTTAAAGTGTCTTGGCTGTGGCCACACATGGCCATTTCATTACTTTTGGGAAACTGATCATAGAGATGGGATTTTTATGGGAGAAATTCACTCCTTACAGTGTCCCCTGTGGCTGTTTTTATTTCAAATTCAAATTCAAATTTTATTTGTCACGTACACAGTCATACACAGTACAATATGTAGTGAAATGCTTGGACAACTGCTCGTGACCTAAAGAGAACAAAAAAGGAAAAGGCTATGAATAAGATAGGAAATAAATATGAAAAATTAAAAAGGGTAAATTTAACTAGGAAGGAATAAAATATAAATTAAGGTTAAAAATGAAATAACTGTACAACACAAATTAGAATGAAGGGTAAATTTAACTGGGAAAGAATAAGATAAAGATAAATATATAAATTAAAGTTGAAAATAAAATAACTGTACAACAAAATACACAATACACAATATAGAACTATATAAGAATGTATGAAGAAATCTAAATATAAATAAATATATACACAATAACAGCAGCTGTACAAGTATTAACCGGAAATGAAGAATATAGTGACCAGTGTTGTGCAAAACCAAAGGCCAGAAAGTCCAGTGTGTGTGTAAGAACCATATGTGTGGGTCAGTACTGTGTGGTGGTGTGATTGAGAGACCGTATCGCCTGCGGGAAGAAGCTCCTCCTCAGTCTCTCTGTGTTGGTCTTCAGGGAGCGGAATCGCTTTCCTGACCTCAACAGAGAGAACAGTCTGTTGTTGGGATGGCTGAGGTCCTTCACGATCTTCCTGGCCTTGGTCCAGCACCGCCTGCTGTAGATTGAGTGCAGGTCAGGGAGCTCGGAGCGGATGGTGCGCTCAGCTGACCGCACAACCCTCTGTAGAGCTCGTCTGTCCTGCATGGTGCTGTTCCCGAACCAGGTTAAGATGTTTCCCGCCAGGATGCTCTCTATGGTGCACGAGTAAAAGTTCCTGAGCACCTTGGAGGGCAGTTGGAAGTCTCTCAAGCGTCTGAGGTGGTAGAGACGCTGTCGGGCCTTTTTCACCACGGTGTTGATGTGACAGGACCATGACAGGTCCTGCGTGATGTGAACTCCGAGGTATTTGAAGCTGTCCACTCTCTCCACTGGGCACTCGTTGATGACGGGGGTCTGGTAGTTCCTCTCCTGCTTAGTGCTGAAGTCCACTATCAGCTCCTTTGTCTTACTGACGTTTAGAAGGAGGTTGTTCCTCTGGCACCAGTTCTCAAGATTCCTAATCTCCTTCAGGTAGGCCGTCTCGTTGTTATCAGAGATCAGGCCCACCACGACGGTGTCGTCAGCAAACTTGATGATGGTGGTGGAGCTGGTAGTGGCCACGCAGTCATATGTGTACAAAGAGTACAGCAGGGGGCTCAGAACACACCCCTGGGGGGCTCCAGTGCTGAGAGTGGTGGAGGCTGAGACATGTCCGCCCATCCTTACTGCCTGTGGTCTGCCAGTTAGGAAGTTGGAGATCCACTGACACATAGATGAGCTGAGTCCCAGATGCTCCAGCTTGGTGGTGAGTGTGGAGGGAATTATGGTGTTAAATGCAGAGCTGTAGTCTATGAAGAGCATTTTAACATAATTCCCCCTTCTAGTGTCCAAGTGAGTGAGTGATGTGTGGAGGAGATGAGAGATGGCATCGTCTGTGGAACGATGTGGACGGTAAGCGAACTGTAGTGGGTCCAGTGTGTCTGGTAGTGAAGAAATGATGAAGTCTCTGACCAGGCTTTCAAAGCACTTCATCACTACTGAGGTGAGGGCTACAGGGCGATAGTCATTGAGAGAAGCAGGGTGGGGTTTCTTCGGGACAGGAACAATGATGGACTCTTTGAAGCATGTGGGGATCACCGACTGAGATAAAGAGATGTTGAATATCTCAGTGAACACAGGAGCTAGCTGGTATGCGCAGTCTCTTAGGATACGACCTGGGATGCCGTCTGGTCCTGCTGCTTTCCTGGTGTTCACTCTCTTGAAGGCTCTCCTATTTAGAACCATCGTCCATTCTGCTCTTCCTCCTGTTGCTTCACACTGCTCAGATGACAGTTTGTCATCCAGTTTATGCAGATTCCTGATCTCAGTGCAACTCTGACCACTTCTGGTTCTAAAGCAACACTATCAAAGTGAAGCTGGCTCTGGAAGACACTGTGGTTGTCTGATTTTATTGATTTCAAATATGCACAAATCCGTAATAGTTGTCCAGTCTTCAGTGAAGGAGTTTCAACTTGTATTGCAACTTTTTCCTACTAACAAACAGAAAATTTCACTAAAAAGCCATCTGTGATTTGGTCATAGTCAAGTCACCCTAGGGTAAATATAGTATGCTGGTAATGGTGCCAGGCCCCATTACTTTCACAAGGCCACCAGAATTCCAAACAGCTGAAAAGAAAGAGCCGTATTTACTTGATTTTAAAGAGGTCTTGGGTCATCCTGTGGCCGTATTGAGTTTCTCTATCTGTAGCCTGTAAGAGCAAACTGTGTTTCCTCCATCCATCACACTACTACAAAGAAAGCTGCAGCATTGATTCTGAGGCAATACTGATGCTTTCTGCTATCAGTAATCACCTCCCTGAAGCCCACACTTGGATTGTGGGTTTTTAAAATGATGCCCATATGCGGTACTGTGCCAGTTTGACCACCTACTTATTTCACCATGACATTTCACTGGATTGTTTCACTTGGATCATATAGAACGACCAAAATATATTTTTAAAACCACAACTTTGTTTTTTTTAAATGCTTCTTAAAAATCCAATTGTTAGTTTCTTTATCCATTAATTTCTGACATTGTTTTAGCTGTATTTCAGTAGTGGTGAGGCATTAGAAATTTGCTTTTCTTGTGTTTAAACTTAAAGTTGGTGAAATGCACTTGCTGCCACTTAAGGTCAACTAATCCAGTTGCTGCTCATGTGGATCAAAGCCTTCAGTAGGATTAAAGTCACTGGTCAGTCTTTCACAGGACCAGCAGCCAGAAGAGCGATGTTTGCCCTCATCAATATATATTGCACTGTGCAACAGTCTTGAACAACCCCTCATTTCTTTAGGTTTTGCTTCCAAGGAGATAGTTTATTGTATATTTTCATTCTTCAAACTAGTCTTGAGCTTTTTGAAGGTCTTTAACCTTTTCATGCATGAATTATGACAACCTCAAGCAGGATTTTTTTCTTAAGTATTTTTTTATTCATCTTTAGGCATGACAAAACTATTTTTGAACTTCATTTTTAACATGTACTTTTCAGAGAGTTTCTTTTACATCCATTTAGGTGGACAACATATGTTTTGACTTATGAATTTGGTATTTCCAAGTATACCATCAACACTGACACAAATACAAGAAAACAGCCTTTGAATAGCTATCCTCTGTAGTGACCACTATAAGTGAAAGGGTTAAAAAGTTGTTGTTTTTTTTGGGGGGGGGGGGGGGGGGGGGATTTTGGGTGGGTTTTTTTTTTGTTTGTTTGTTTGTTTGTTTTTGTAGCTGACTATTTTCAGAGGAGTTATTTTGTTGTTGTTCTTTTGTTTTTCTTAAGCTGTTTAACCCTAACCTATGAATCATTCATGCACAAAAATGCACCTAGCTCAAGGGATGGACCAGTGTTGTTTACACATAACAGACAACTTGGCAAAGAACCAATTTTGAATCATGTCCTTAGGCACTTTATCACAAAAATACAATTTTTTTCCTTGAATCTTCAAAAAAATCTTCAAAGAAGCTATTTGGTTACATTTCAGCCAATGGTGCTGGAAATTCTCTCAATATTAATTGAAGTATGACTACAGAAAATAAATTCCACGTTGTAATCCACCATAAGAAAAGCACATTAGTGGGAACAGTTTTGTTTTTTTAAGCATGACAAAGATCCCATATTTCCTATGCAATAACAGCTTATGTGGATAAACAAATACACAGCGGAAGAGTCTCAGTCATGGATTGGCCTCCTCAGAGCACAGACTTCAGCATTATTGAAGCAGTGTGGGATCACGTTCTCATGACAGGGAACAACAACCGGTTTAATTGAACTGGAAAACTTTTAAGAAACAGCCAGGTGAACCGTTCTCCTGTTCATTTTATTTATGTATGTTTTTTTTTTTTTTTTTAAAGGTAAGTAAACTGGCTCTGGCCATGTATTTAGTATGCAGACAGACTATTGATTCATGCAAATCCAGGCCAATTACTCCATTGGGTCCATCTTTGATATATGAATACCTCCTATATGTATGTAAAGAGATTCCAAACCATCTAGTGAACCCTCACGTTACATGTAGATGCCAGAAAGAGTAAGACTAATATGAAACACAGCTTGACTTTGAACCTTTACAACCTTGTTTTAACATTTTACGTCTGCTTAAAACAATTGACAGATTTGTCATTAGAGAAAATAGCTCCTGAAAGACGCATGCTTTCAGTTGTTTCCAATTCATTTTTATTCATAAAGCAGTGTGAAATTACCGACTGGAGACAATTTTCTCCTACATTGTAGGATTTGTATGAGCTGAAATTGAATGCTTTATGCATCAAGATTATTCGGCAAATAAAAACCCCACTTAAATGATTTTCCATGCTGGGGCTTTTATTTTGCAGTCACACCAAATTCCCTATGATTTAGGCTCCAATGTGCCGTTATTTGAAATATTGTTAGGGTCTGTTATCTTGCCTCCTGAGTCTGTGGCTGCTGTACAGCCTGTATCTAAATCTATTGAATTAATACTGCTGTGAAGGAGGTGGGAGCCAGAACCATGGCAACCATCAGCTCAGATTAGTGTGGGATGTGAGCTGGCAGGAGACATGCACACACCATACATACTATACACTTGCATACGCAAACAAATCAATATCCGTGCATGCCTTGCCAAATAGAGCCTGCCCGCTCTCCACTCTAACAGATACAGATGTTCATTTGTTGTACTGATTGAGTTGAGGTCTGTCTTTATTTCACAGCGATACCAGAATCTGTGTAAATGGTTTAGAAATGATATCACTTCAAACTGGTTGCCCTCAGTACTTTGATTAATGTAGTTTATCTCCTTTTCTGCTGTTGAATTGAACAAAAGGGATGCTCTAATGTAGTAGTCATCGGCAAGCTCCCAAACCCCCAAAACAACTGGACACTGGATACTGGACATCAGGCTGGTACTACCAGACTTAATAACAAGGAATATCCATTCAAAGTCAGTAAGAACCTACTGTTTTGCAGGAGCAACAGTCACCAACATAATTAACAAGATCCCAAGTTTGTTGGATGAACATCCCACGGCTACATGGTGTGTTCTAACATCAGCAATCAGAGCTACTGAAACAGACTTTTACACGTCTCTTTAACTTACGTGAATATTGTTGTGAAAATCTTTCTAAAATTCCTGTTTTGTTGCAGTGTTGGTTGATAGTGTTGGTCAGTTCTCCAGATTCCTCTGGAAATACTTTAAAACTTCGTCTTTATCACTTCCTTGAAAAAGTTTCTCAAAGTTCTGTTTTTGAAAATCACTAAGAATTCAGATATTTGCAAGACTTTTAATTTGCACTTAATTTTAGCTGGACTATTTTATATACACTTGTTATCTAACGCTATAGAGGTTGCGTTAGATAACAAGTGTAGCTATAATATTAGAATTATTTTTTTTTACTTTGATAAGCCATAGGGAGGTCTGCAGTAAACTGGCTACCTTAAACCCAAAGAAATCTAAGACCTTCTTTCTTTACCTTAATGCCTATAAATCATATTCTTAATTTAACAGCCGCTACAAGCTACTTTTTGACCTTCCCCAAGGGACCCGTTTCTCCTCCTAAGATGGACCAGGGATATTTCATCTGTTAAGCAAATGTTTAAGACACTGCACAGTGGAGCCACTTAAGACTTGGTACAGGCAAAAATCCAGAAGTGTTGAATCCTGCACAGGTGCTCCTACTCCATAAATGTGGTAATAGTGATCTGAATAATTACCCCCAATACCCCCAATCTCAAAACTGTCTTGCCAAGCCAAAAACAAAGAAAAAAACTCATTACTTATTATTGCCAATGAATAACTTTATAATAGAATTCAGGAAATTTCTTCCAAGGATTTCAGGTCAAGTCCATTTACTCTTTATACAGGTGTTCCACAGGGACCCATTCTGGGACCTTTCTTATTCACCCTCTAGAAAAACAATATTATCTCTGCCACGCAAAACTGTAATGTATATTTCTATGCAGATGACACTGTTTTATTTGCCACTGGCTCGTCTGTTGATCTGGCCATTGAAAATATACAATCTCCTTTTGAAGCTTTTCAGAAATCTTTTATCACACATGAACTTGTTTTAAACTCTGGGAAAACTAAGTGCTTGCCATTTATAAGGACCCCTGAAAGTATCCAGCCTGTAGAGGCTAGATGTTAGACTCTCTTTTAAAACTCATGTGGAACACTTATCAGGAAAATTAAAGACAAAGATTGTATTCTTATATAAAAAAAAACAATTCTTTTTCTTTTTATTCACGAGTCTCAAGATCATTGTACATTTATCTACAATCCACAGTTTTGGCTCTGCTTGATTATGCTGGAATATGCTTCTAAATCCATCTAGAACCCTCTTGATTCTTTTGGCTATTGTTTGTTATAAAATATGTAGGTATACTGTTCAAAATACTACCTCCTGCCCCTGCCTAACTGTCTGCAAGATATCTGGTTTTTATTTTGGGTGGATTAATTTAAGTACATTCTTGGCTTTAACCCTCCTTTTCTTCTGGCTGGACGATGAGGTGGTGCTCCAGAGTGTGGCCACCATCCAGAAGGAGCATCGTAAGTTCTGCCTGGCTGTCGAGGGACTTGGAAACCGTCTATGTTACCTGGAATCAACATCTGAAGCTAAGGTGAGGATGCCCAAAAGCTTTGTTTACTGTGCTACTGAAGAGCATAGCAAATCTGATGTTGTTTACATATGTTGATTGCATATTAAACTAAAATTCATAGCTACTTATATTCAGAGTTGCCTCCCAGTAGTTGACCTGTGCAATTTCCTTGTGATTGAAAGTGTTCGCCTACTTCAAACTGGTCTCCAACAGGAAAAAAAAATTTCAGTGTAGTTACTGGATTTTTCTTTCCACTGAAACGAGGCAGTTGAGGTCTCATTTTGACTGAGCCATCACGCAGGGCTGGAAACCAAGCAGCAACCCCCTGGAAAACTGCAGTTGCTAATGTGTATTCCCTAGCCAGTTTCAATGCGGTGGCTGGAGGTTCCTGGTTATCGATATGTGAAAGTTGTCGCCCTCCCAAAAACCTTTTTCTGATTGCTTTAATTGCTAGTGAACTGCATGATCATCTATAGTTTACATGGAAAACACTGGCTTGTCTTCAAACACTTGCTAACTACTTGCCAAGCGGTAGTCCGGTTTCACTAGCATCGTGCTGTGACCAATTTAACTTTGTAACAGCAGGCAACCTCTGGCAACCACTTGCCAACTACTTGGGAAGTACATTTTCTACCTTAGCAGTAGATCGTTGCCAGGGGGTTGTGCTGTTATTGTCTGCATAATTTTTTTCCCCTTATTTTTCAAACAACAGAGGTTTTCATCCATTCTTTGAAAGGTGTATTCTTTATCATTAATTTAACAGACTATTTCAATAAATTTGTATAATTTAGTTTCATACGAATAATTACTGCTTCGCACTTTCTGACTTAACATGGGACAAGTATTACAGCTGAATGATCAAAACATAAAAAAGCTAAATATTTTTTCAGATTAGTTTAGCTTCTAGATTCAAGTAAAATTTGTTATTAGTGAACAGCCAGAAGTTTTAAGAGGCTGTAAGAAGCTGTTTTCTTGATTTAGCGGCATATTAAGGTTTTTGGAAAACCTCATATCTAATGTTCAGTAGTCTTCAAATATATTCATCTGAGCAGCTTGCTTTCTTGAAATTGCTTCAGATAAGAATATTCTGACACAATTACACATATTCTCTCTTTTATTGTTTAAGAAAACTCATCTAATGGGATTAATCATACAGGCAGTTGTTCAACACCAATAGCGCTCTGTTGGCATCTCAGTTTTCTTGTCTTACATTATCATAGAGCAATTAAGCCGAGAACTGTTACTCACTGGACATTTTCTGGTTTTCTGACCATTCTCTGAAAATCCTAGGAGTCGTTGTATGGGAAAATCCAAATTCTGAAATGCCAAAAACTATTCCACATTCATTCAAAATAACTTAAATCAAGTTTCCTCTACATTCTGATACTCACTTGGAACTTTAGTAGATCACCTTGACCCTGTCCGCCTGGCTAAATGCTGAATAAGTTGTTATGTCATTGTGTTAACAAGCAGTTGAACAGCTTTAACTAATGAAGTGGCCATTAGTTATATCCGATGGCCACACAAACCTGGCTCTGCGGTGTTTTTTATGAGATGTGCATATTGGAGGTTTTAATTGGGCCACTGAGCATTATGACTTTGAATAAATTTTCTGGACCTGTGGGTATATTTTTGCTCACTCACCTGAAACTGTTGAGCTGGAGGGCAACACCTGCAGAGCTCTAGACAGACTGTCATGAGCGCCTTTCACCTTGGGATCAGTGACAATGCTTCTGGCCTCCTTGAGTGTGAAATGTGGTCGAGAATTAAGGCCGATAGCTGTGATTTTGCACGAAGTCTGCTAGCTTATCTCAGGTGTTGACACCTCCATTTCCAAGACTCTAACGAAGCCTGGCTGCTTACCAGTGCCAGAGAAAAGGCCAAAGTGAAACAAGGGCTTTTGAGACAATGTTTTAAATATAATGTTTGCATTAATATGTGATATTATAAGCAATACTTCAGATACATTGAAAGCTTGTGTTATTTTATTTTTTTTAGCCACCATTCTTATAAACAAAGAAACAAAATCTGGTTCTTAAGGTTGTTGTTGTATAAGATACTATAGTCAGACTTACAAAGACCATGACTATTAGTAAGCTACATTTTGAAACATGACCAGATATATCAAATAAAATGAAGTGACTTGACAATAGAATCACTATTGTAGTTGGATCTCTTCTGAATAGTTTTCATAAGAAATGGTATTCTTATGGAAAATCCTGTTCCTAAAGGATTATTTTACCCATTTTTATTGAGCGAAGCTCGCTCTGGAGGGCACGAAAGACATGAAACTTTCTAAAGGTGAATGTGACCACAGTGAGACACAGTGTCTGCTCTGCCCAGACCAGTCGGCGTGATCAGAGTGTCTTCCCAAGCCTGGAAGAAGTATGATAATTGGAAAATTGGTGGTGAATAATTCATAAGAGGTGCAAGGTTTGCAGCAGGTTGCGAGTTAGCACTGTAGAAGGTCGCATGACACCACAGGTGTAGCTGCATCGTGTCAAGACAAAACTCAATTTTAAAGTGAGCCTTTCTCAGTTTTATGTTCTTTGGGGTTTCTAGCCTTTAATAAAATGTTTTTTCATAACATAGCAAATGTGGACATCTTATCCTAATGTGCATGAAGGTAAAGAGAACCATAAATATCTGAGTGGACAGCAATTGTGTGCAGGTTGTTGGTTTTGGGACGCAATGAGACGGTTGCATACACAGACACCCTGTGGCTTTAGAGGTTCTTGTGCATGTTTGTGTTAAGTTGCACGGCAGCCCCATCCTCATTATCACCCAGCAGCCCTCCCCTCTGCTCACATTTCTCACCTCACTGCAGCGGTCGAGGGTCAGACGGTTGTGTTACTCACTAAGGGCAATCACCCAGTACCTTAAATCACTGCTTGTAATCTTCTTTGCTGGAAAGAGATGGACATGATATATGATAGTCATGTTAGGTGAAGGTGACTGTTATGAAATGGAAATAAATCTGGGAGACACTGACTTAGAGCTATTTTGTTTTTGTACTTACTGTTTAACATGTCTTGTGGCCAGTGTAATGTTAATCAACAGTGCCATCTAGCAAATCACAAAGTATATATATTTTTTTTTACTTTGACAAACAGATGCTAATGAATGGGCCAGCTTTAGTACTGCCTTTGAGCTACAAGTAATTTGGAGTACATATTATATATCTTTAAATGTCTTATTTTGTTCTCGAAGACCATCGCTATGAAATTTTTGAATAAACTTTGTATTTTTTTCACAATCATCCCAGGACCACATAACGCCCTGTTGTTGAAAAACTTTCATCACTGAATAATTTATAGAAGGCAGTTATTACTAAATTAACTGAAGCATAGCAAATGTGCTCTTCACTCGTAATAGGCATCAGATTTGGCTTTTAAACAGAGTCAAACAACCCTGAGCCTTGAGGAATAAGGTCTAGCCAGACTAATAACTGGTCATTGTAGCTCCAGGCTGCACAGTTCCTCATAATCCCAGGATGGCAAAGAAGATGTGAGTTATTAGAATTATTTATGAGTGCCAGGAGTTTATATATTTCAATTGATTTGGTCTAAGATAAGGGCTTGCAACTAATTCAGTAACCATTTATTTCTGTAAACAATTCTGCAATGTCGATCACATGTGCTTAAATAAATCAGTATATTTCAGTTCAAAGTAAGGTTAACATATATATTAACACCGCATGTTAAAAATTTGTATCTAAAATCGAATACACAAATGTAATTTCAATGCCCCTATGCTATTTAACCAGTATCATACGTATCATATTTATCCTCATATTTAGTTGCTGATTTTGGATTAAAGCTACGTCACACTGTGACATTTATGTAGGCCAGCGGTTTGTTTGGATGGTGCACATCATCCGAATCATTAAATACATTTATAGAATAAGTTTCACAGTCAGTACGAGGTTTCTTCAAAGGTTGTGTCTCTGAACTTTTGAGTCTCAAGTTCTTTTATATCAACCTATTTTCAGTACTCCAAAAAAGTACTCCAGATTAGGGAAGCTGGGTGCAGAGGCCCTGCAGATGACATGAAAGGAAATTCTAGGAGGGTAAACTTTGTTCACATTTTTATTTATTTATTTTATTTTTGTACTGAGAAGAGTCTGATTTTGCTCAAAATACCTACATTCTCCAACTTTGATTTTGTTCCTCCTGAGCTTTTGTCCTTTCCTCATTCCCTGCACGCTAATTTTTTCTTTTTCTTTTACTCTGTCATGCAGTATGTTCCTCCGGACCTTTGTGTCTGTAACTTTGTGCTGGAGCAGTCACTGTCAGTGCGAGCCCTGCAGGAGATGCTGGCTAACACTGGGCAGAGCAGCGAAGGGGTGAGTACATTCCTCCTTCCCACTGATGTCCCCTTGTTCTCTATCTAATGCATACAAACACACTCAAATGCTTGCAAGACAAACACATTCATGCACACAAACCTAAATTAATCAGTCTGTAATCTATCATTAATAGTCTGTTGTAAGATGAGCTTGAGCTTTTTTTTCTTTTCTTAACATTAAACGTCTTGGTATTTAATAAGGCATAATATCAGTGTAAATTAACAATATTCTTCATTCCCTTTTCAAGCTAACACAATTTACCTTATTGTTATTTATAGTTAATCAACTTTAAAAGCTGGCCCTCACAGTCAGAGCAGTCAAAGTACTGGAAATATAAATACATGAAATCTACTTCAAGGGGCTTCTCACTTCAAACACTGGAATTTTTTGCAGGCCTCCCAGTCAAGGCTAATTCCAACCTTTACACCTATTTAAAGGCTGATTTTGAACATCAAATGAAAATCCAGCTGGTCAATGACAGACTCAACTGTTACTCAATAAGGCCCATTTACTAGTTGTTTTTCTCTTTCTCTGTGACCCAAGAATTAATGTGTAAGACTCACAGGCTGGTACCCCAAGGTCGAAAACACCACAGAGACGAGACCACTTCTTTCTTCCCATCCTCCCTTTTTCTTTAATCTCCTAGAAAAGAGCTCGTTAAAGGCCAGGTGGTTTGTTTCAGAATTCACTAATGAAAGAACTCTGTATTCTATGTCTAGGAGTGTATTTTGCTGGGATGATCATAAATTGTAGCTGAACTGATAAACTACACAAAGGATACTTCTTTGCTCAGAAGGCAGGAAGACGTTTCCTTATTTGGTCTGTACCGGTTTGAACTGAGAATTGTTGACACACGAACCTTTTTTTCTCTATATAGGCTGTTGTGTACTAAATAAATCTTTGAGTCGATTGGGAAGGCAATCTGAAGCAGTCTCTGTTTTCTTGTTCTCCCAAGCTGCTCCCGGCGCTGTAACTAACCTGCTGAACGGCATACCTGAGTGTTACTTTAAATAATTAGGAGTCTCATAAGGAAAGGACAAAACTCTGCTTATCGGTGCTCGTGCCTTGGAGGAAAACCGGGACGGACATTTTTCCTTCACTCTGCACAGCATAGGCCTCTGACACAGATGCTTCCCTAAGTGTCTTAGTTTGTGAACCACTTGGTTCCCCTCACTGGAAAATCAGCACTGCATTGTTATTAGCCTGGGTAGCAGATTTGTTTTGTGCTCAACAGTGCAGCATTGTTGGCTGGCCTTGTTTGGCAAGACAACATGATGTTGGCTAGAATACAAACTCTCTGGTAGCAAGGCTAATAAATCGCTGTACCTCCTCACACCACTATAATTCTCCCAATTTTTGCTCTCAACTTTGTATAATTGACTGCCATACATCCCGATAACACATTCTTATTTGTATTTGTGTGTTACTAGAGCGCTGACCATGAAAAATGGGTAGGTCCATCAGTTTGTTCATCCATCATGTTGTCAGCGTGCATGACAGACGTACTTACTGGCAGTTAAATGGTTGAAACTTTAAGTGCTTTCACTTAAAGCAACGTCTATTTCTTGACTGTCTTGAAAGCTTTATTTGTCATGTATGTAGCTAGAAGACAGGTAGTATATTTTATACCACCATTATTACACCACTGGTGGTACATTTAAATGAATTTTCAATTAATAGAATTAAAAGGACACTTTTTTGGGGGGGATTGACATCCTCAAGATAGTAAATTAGGCTTTTTCCTCATCAGTGGTCAGACTAGTGTAGAGACAATTGATTAACTTGTCTCAGAGCTCTTATGGTAGTCTAGAAATCGACATCCATTGGTACTGTCAAACTGTGCTCATGATTAAAATGTCTTTGCCTGTATACCTTGTGTGTGTAAGTGCTTAAAGGTCTGCTGTTACAGGAAAAATGATTCTATGTTTCTTTACCTTCTTTTAAATGTACAAAGATGCCTTTTGTCTGCCCTCTGCCTATGGTTAGATTAGTCTAGAATTATCTTTTTAGACTTTCCCAGCAAACACATCTTGTTTCTGGGACATATTGTTTTAGATTGTTTTATCTTCCCTAGCTCTCTGCTGACGAGACTAGCACCATATATGGAGTTGTTTTATTTTATCTGTTTATTATTTGTTATCCTGTTCTCACTGTCTCTGTGCTCTGTGCCTATATAATTACCAAGCCACTGTGCATGGTGTGAGTTGTTCTTAGCAGCTCACCCGTGTACACGTTTGATAAAGAAAGTAACTTTGTCTCATTGTGTCTTTATTTCTCCTGGGTTTTTTACAGAGTTTTCCCCCAACATTTCTTGGTCCTTCGGAGCCGGAGCACCTCCATCGTGTCCCATCTCCGTGACCAGTCCACGTTGTTCGCCTATCGACAGCCCACACACCAGGTGTGTGGAAAAAGACCAAGAGCGTTAAATTCGGGTCTTGGCCAACGTCTTAGAAAGCGACCCACGGTGGTGGGGCCCGATCGAGGTGGACCAGCGACCAGGTAGATACAGACACACTGACACAATCTTGCGTAAAAGCGTATTTTAAATTCAGGGAATTTAAAATAGCGAAAGTAGCTCGTCGCGACTGGAAGCTCCCCACCTCTGTGGGTTTAAAGTAGCTCGTCGGCTGGTAGCTTGGAGCTCGTCGACTGGAAGCTCCCCACTTCTGTGGGTTAGGTTTGGAGCTCTGGGTAGCTCCCCCAGCTGGGTCTAGACAGGGTCTAGGGAATAAGTAGCTCGTCTACAGAAAGACTGGCAGCTCCCCTTATGATAAGGGTTCCGATCGCGCGAATAGGTGTGAATGTATGTGTGTGTGTGTATTGTTTTAATTAACGGAGCAAGCTGAATTTTCACGGTCCAATAAGAGACTGAGCTGCTCCTACTGTGTTTTTCTTTTACTGCTATTCACTGACGTGCTGGTGAGTTGAGAGAACGGTCGAGTTCCGTCTCGTAAAGTTCACACCGCTTTTGGAAATAGTCCGAAAGTAGAAGGGCGTGTGAGCAACCACTCTCGTCTCGAATACCAGCGAAGGTGATAGCAGCTGTATCGTGTATATATTACTTAATAAACAAAAATAAGTAAATACATAAATAAGATGGGTAATCAAGCAAGTGAAATTAAAACTCATTCCTGCTGACGAGCAGTGGTGAGAAAAGAAAAGTCCAGACGCCGGACAAAAACAGAGAGAGATTTAAGAAAACAAAATATAAACAGTCAAAAGAACAGAATCCAACTGCCAGTTTAGTAAAACCAGAAGACAAGACACTGTGCAGTGTCCACAATCCTTTTAGTAAACCATCACTCATTCCTGCAGCCGCATGTGCAGCAACACCCATATCAGGAAGAACATAATAATCCCTTATTAAGTGAAAACTAGAGATCAAAGTAGTTTGAGGTAGTTTAAAAGGGTTGAAAACAGACCCCACTGACTAGATATAAATATAAAAAGTACGAAATAAAGATGAACAAAGGGAAAGTTACAGTAGAAATTATCTTTAGAGTATTTGAAATTAATAATAGCAAGGATAACAACCTGTAAAGTGATATTAACAATGAAACACAGTTGGCATGATGACCATGCCCAGCATGTATAAAATGAATATAAAGCAAATGATTCACACGAAAATATTTTAATAAAATAAATAAGGTATATTAAGGCTGTGTCATTGTTCAGCCAAGGACAGTGTGTGAAAAGGTAACTGTCTCCACCCTGGGAAAAGGATGATTCTGCAGGTCATCTGAAGCCCTTGATGGATACAAAATAAAATATAAATAATATATTATAATAGACCTGCCTGGTCCGCCATGCAACAGAGAGAACAAATGTGACCGCAGATTGGATGAATTCTAAATTATCTGTTTGCTGAATAAGATGATCCTAACTAACAAATTGGCTCAGGAGTAGTATAGTGTTACACACTAATAAAATATTATAATATGATATTGCTGTTATATAAGACAAAGAGGATAATATTAACAATGACATAATATTAATATGAAGAGGCACCTAAATCGGTTATGATGTGAGGTGGATAATTGTTAAGCAGTAGTCTGCATCAAGCTTAAGGTTTGCTGAAACTCAGTGTAATGACATGTGAGATGAAGACAATACAGAGAATAACTAAACTAATGAAGTGCATAGAGGCACTTGACCAGCTTGAAACCTATCATCCTAGAATGACACATTGCTGAGATATAGAGCACACCCATAATAACAACCAATAAGCAAAACCCTGTAGACAACAGCTACAACTACAGGATTGAGAAGCTGAATTAAATATGTAGACACTGCTAAGCTGATGAGCATGTTCCACATTTTCTTTTCTTTTTATTTATTTGTTTCTTTTAGAGCAGAAGCTGCTGTAACACACCCAAAGAAAGACTCTAGGTCTGACCAACCGTTTCAGTCATGGGCAAAAAGATGTCAGTCAATAAAATTCTAAAAGATAAAACAGTCCAGTGTCCCACTTAAGAATTGTATAAAAACACACAGTCCCAAGGCCAGAGCCAGCTATGCCACACAGCCAAGTTGCACTCCACATGTTGCCTTTAACAGGGTTAGAAGTTGTCCTTGGAGACCCACCACCCTGCAAGCATATAGTCAGTGGTCACTCAAGCCTCTGCAACCCTGCTGCCTTTAGGCTGTGGCATATAATAGGCCCTGGCCTGCACAGAGAGACAAAACGACACACTTAATATAAAATTCATAGGGCAAAACCCATCCATCCCAAACATATCTGATTTCATCACATTACATACCTGCACAGAGAGACAAAACGACACAGCAGTGTTTGTAGTGTGGGCTATAAGTAGACCAGTGTGTCAGTGCAATCAAGTACACCTGCCTCTAATTAGTCCAACCCCATTCCAGCCATTGGCTCACCAAAAATGTGACACACACAAAACCACTCCCAACCCAGTGCAACTTCACACAATAATATGGAGCTGAATTAACACAGGCACATTAGTCTACCATGTTACAAGCTGCATGCTATTACAAGCCAACATATGCAGACTTCTGCCTTGTTCGGGTGGCAGCATTTTTCTTTTTTCTTTTGTGTCCTGACACGTTTATGTTTTTTGTTTTTGTTTGATTATTTTGTTGGTTTTGGAAACGAATTTAAACGAACTTGTGACAATACTTGAGAATCACAATGACACATAGTGATTAGGCATATGATTGAAAAATGCCTAGGTATAGAGCTGTGAGCTATGAGCTGTGAGCAATGCAAAGTTAAATATATATATTTGTATAAATGGGAAACAACCCTAACTTGAAAGTTTGAAATGTGTGAGATCCATGAATTGTTTGAAGAACTAGAAATTACCTAAAAATGCCTTAAGTGAAAATGTAGAGTTGCATCTATTCTCCCAAACAAAAAAAAAAAAAAAAAAAAAAAAAGGAGAAGAAGCTTTCTGTAACTTAAAAATAAGGCTGATGTGTTGACAACAGACTAAAGCACTAATCCGCAGGTGGCTATCAGGAACAGAGAGGCGAGCAAAGTCACAAACACCAAGGCTGCAGACAGCCACGCAGAAACAGCAGATAACATAGAGACAACGCCTGCTAGAACCGTGGAGAGGAAGGTCACTTCACACGAGATTGTAGGAGTAGGCCACAGAGAAATAATGCAAAACAGTTTTGAGGCAGCCACTTAAGAACTTATTTGACCTTACAGCACAGGCCGAAATTGTGTAGGTTACGCAGTAACCACAGATAGTAGGATAATAGAAGCAAAACCCCTTTCTTCTTCATGTTCTGCACAGAGCGCTGAGCTGATAGCTGTGATTTGCGCATGTGAAATACACAAAGATAAACAAATAACCATTTATATAGACAGCCAGTATGTTTTCTCTGCTGTGCATCATTTTGCAAAGCTCTGGCAAAACAGAGGAATGATTACATCAACCGGTAAACCAGTCCAGCATGCCAGCCTCTTACAACGCCTCTTTCATTGCTACAGGCAATAACTTTGCTGACAGAGCAGCAAAACAGGCGGCACAAAAGACAAACATCACATTGATGGCAGTAAACACACATCAGATTCCACTGGATGTGTTGAAAAATGAACATAAAGCAGCAAGCACAGCAGAGCAGGCAAAATGGCTAAAACACGGTGCAGTTCTGACAAACGACTTAATGATGTGTTATGGCAAGCTAGTGTTGCCAAAATTCCTCCACAAAATGGCGGCATTAGTGACTCATGGCTGTACGCATTTGTCAACGGGGGGACTGACCAGTATTGTCAACTCTCATTTCTACACTGTAAATTCTACACTGTAAATTCTACACTGTAAATTTTGAAACCTCAGCAAAACAATTTGTCAGAACGTGCATGACGTGTCAAAAATATAATGCTCAGGGAAACCTGAGACCACACAATCCATATGGACTTTATTGAGCTAAATGAATGCCAAGGGTAAAAATACACCCTAGTGGTTATAGATGTATTCTCAAAGTGGCCAGAAATCTACCCAGTGAAAAAGGCAGATACAATTTCAGTAGCAAAATGTATGTCTAAGTTGTAGGAAAATAAAGAGATGATTGTAAATGACGAAGAATGTAATGATGTCTATCAAGTGTCTTGCAGATCACAGCCCGGTGACTGGGTTCTGATCAAAGTGCTCCAAAGGAAAAACTGGAGCTTGCAAAATAGCGGAACGACCATCTTGCATCCATCAGAGCCAGTAAGTGAAGCCATCTAAACACAGCTGACGGCAGGCTTGCCCACTTGTTGTGATCTCGCCCGGTGGAGGGGTCAGCTTTCCTGGCCGGGGGGTCTATTCGCAACAGGAGGGTGTGTCCCGTCGTCATGAGGTGGTGGCTCTTAATAACTGCAGCGGCCCTGACCATGGCCGGGCTCCTCATCTTTGCTTCCGTGAGGGACAATAAGTCACGCTATATGAAGAAAAGGCAGACACTGTATGACAAAGGAAAGTACACCAAGTTTCCCCATGGCTATGCCACTAATTTCTGGTGGCAGTTTATGAACACTACAGCTTACTTGAATAATAAAACTGACTGCTATGCAAATACATATACACTTTCTGCCCACCGAGGAACGAGAGGAAGTGTATGGACTGTTCACTCAACGAAACCTGTGCCAGTAACGTGACACTGATGAGCCTCAACTGTCGCTCCAACTACAGCTACCGAATGATACTACAAACAAAGACTCATTACCAGACAGGATGTGCACGGACGGCACCAAGCAGTAAAGGAACCAGAGTTTCGCATCTGAGGAGGAGTGAAATTCTTACAGAGCTTGATCCCCGGCATTGGAGTTGCCGAGGTGCGGGATCACGTGGAAATCAACCGATATGCTCTGCTACGACACATCAACTTAACTAAGGCCCTGGGAACGGCCTTAGCAGGAGAACAGAAGGCCATCAGAACGATGGTGTTGAAGAACACACTGACACTAGACCTGCTAACAGCATCACAAGGAGGAGTTTGCAAGCTGATCGGGGAGACATATTGCACTTTTATCCCTGATGGATACAAAGCTGGAGGAGACATTTATGAAGCTTTGCAGAATTTGTCCATTCTGCAAAAATATGTCACTGACCACACATCTGGAGCAGCTACACCGCCATGTCTAAGAGTAATGATTTCAAAGATGATAACAGCTACAATGACTGCTTATGTTGCCGTGCCTCAAGAAGACCAGCATCCTATTGCAATTCTGTTAGAGGAGAACTTGTAATAACTGCTAATGAATGACGTGGTGATTAAAAATGACTTCTGCCTTTTTCAAGTGATCATGCACTGATTAACACATTAGTAGTTTATGCAGGTACAATATAAGGTTTTCATCCTTTTATTTTTTGAAGTTTTCATTTTACATATTAGGTTTTCATCATTTTTAAATACAAAGTTTTCATTTTAGTTTTCATCCTTTTATTTTTTGTAGTTTTCGTTTTAAAATATAAGGTTTTTATCCTTTATTTTTTGTAGTTTTACTATTATTATTTTTTCTTGTTTATTCCACTTGTTATTTCATTTACTATGATTTTCATTTACTATGTTTTTCTTTTTATTATTTTATTTTGTTTTATTCTTTAGACCAAATGACTTCCATTTCTGCTATGCTGACATTTTGAAAATTAAAAAATTGCTTAAGATACTTAATAAATAACCTTCACAGACAATTGTTGTATACATTTAAAATAAGTTAAAACAGGAGGGAATGTTACAGGAAAAATGATTCTATGTTTCTTTACCTTCTTTTAAATGTACAAAGATGCCTTTTGTCTGCCCTCTGCCTATGGTTAGATTAGTCTAGAATTATCTTTTTAGACTTTCCCAGCAAACACATCTTGTTTCTGGGACATATTGTTTTAGATTGTTTTATCTTCCCTAGCTCTCTGCTGACGAGACTAGCACCATATATGGAGTTGTTTTATTTTATCTGTTTATTATTTGTTATCCTGTTCTCACTGTCTCTGTGCTCTGTGCCTATAAAAATTACCAAGCCACTGTGCATGGTGTGAGTTGTTCTTAGCAGCTCACCCGTGTACACGTTTGATAAAGAAAGTAACTTTGTCTCATTGTGTCTTTATTTCTCCTGGGTTTTTTACAGAGTTTTCCCCCAACATCTGCTAATCATTTGCTCAAGCGTTTATTATCCCCGTTTGTTTTTTCATGGACTAAATTCAAGCCTTGATTTACAACTTGAAATATCTCTGCTAGATATCATAAATTTAGCTTACAAGTGGTATCCTTGGTCATTAATTTGTTTAATTTAGAAAACCCACATTTTGGCAGGAAACTCACTTTGTGGTCTCGGTGTGCTTCTGTTTTCTCTGGGTTTGGTCTCTAACATCAATTGATTTCAAGAGTACTGACAAGAGGAAATGTCTTGAAATCAGTTTTGATTTCAGAGTCTTCACATGCACAGCTGTTGAGGATTATTCAGTGCACTTTTAATGTTTGGGATCAGATTACTGGATGAATGTTTTCATTATTATTTTTTGTTATTATTATTATTAACTACATGTCAAACATTGTTTGACATCTTCCGGCGCCCCCCGTGTGCGGCAGCCTGTTACAGCAGCTCTGCTCAATCTGAGTTTCTTTCTTTCTTATCTTTTCTTCTCGTAATTTTTTATAACTAACGTATCAGTAATTAGACTCTGCAACCATGTTCTACCGTTTTGTGCTAGTTCTGGTCGTTTTTCTTAGTTTATTTCTACTTTTTTCACGCGTGTCTGGGGACCCAGAGCAGGGATCCTTTGTTTACAGTAAGGATCAGCTGTTAGCGCTGCGTCCCGCAGCGGTACCGCCGGTGTTCCAGATCAACTGGCGTTGGTCGAACAGATGTGTGGCAGTCTTGCGTTTCAGTAGCTCCTACCGACAAACCAGCAAAAAAACGTCAAATGTGTCACCTGTGACACTTGTGAGGTTGTCTCAAACACACTCCGTCAGTCTTGATGCTGTTGAACAACAAAATGTTTAAAAATGTGGCGAGTTTACCTGGTGATATCCTCATGCGCGACGCGATCGCGAAAACAGCAAACAAGTAACACCACGCCGATGTTGTTCACAGGACAGCAAGAGTAAACGATCGGGAGACTCTTGTCGTCGTTATCGTTCCCCTCGCACGTTTTATTTCTCCGGTTTCAGCGTTTTTGCTTCACAACTAAAGCGAGCAGTTTGCTCTGTGCACCAACATGGAGTCGAGTCAACCAGCGCCACCTCTGGCCAAGTGCCACAGCCTACAGCCAGATCAACCTGTGACACACATCTGCACCACGTTTGAATTCGTTTCATGCACAATACATTTGTACCTTTCAATTGTGTCTGTTTGTGCGTCATGCAAATAAACCTTTGAAATGAATGAAATGATATCATGTATTTATTATCAGCCTACATTTGTACAAAATGCCAAATGACATACACATAGTCATAAGAATCACCATCCTGATATCAATACTTTTGCCCATGAGAAAAATGTCGTGAACAAATATATGACACACTAATATTTCACCAGTGTTGTAACATCACATGTCGTTAGCATAGTCTGCCTGTGTCTTTCCTCTGCAAACGAACATGTCAGAGTTGGTTGTGATATACAGTCTGTATAAGTGTGGTTAATCTAATAAACATTTGTAAGGAGATGGCAGTTACTGTGAATGTACAGCAGTTACACAGTGATTAGTAATAAACAGTCAGACAATGACTCTGACAATCTCATTCAATCTTGCAGACTGAATGCACCTTCTGTGGAAAGTGGTACCACACAGTGTGTGTGGACTTCCCCTATGCAGAAGGCGACTACAAATGTTGTGGGTGCTAAATAAACAGAAAAAAGTGATCCCTGTTGTCTTTGCTTACTGATTGTTTTCAGTGTTGACAATCCACATTGCTGCCATTGCATCTTTCAACATGTTTGTGGGTAGATTTGGATGTACCAGGGGTAAGTGCAGCCACTCAGCCTCTACTCAATGTGATCATAGCAGCAGGTGTAGATGTGTCACAAGTTAATCTAGTAGTAGGCTATGGTAGTAGTGGACTGACCTCCATTGGAGACTGCTCCAGCTGCTGTGTGATGGTGGATCTGCTACAAATTGAAGATCATATGGAAGTTTTGGAAATTAACCCTTGTATTATGTTGAAGAACAAACAATTGACATTGATTTTGTTGCGGGTCATTTAGATCCGTACTGTGTAAATCCACTCAGAATTATCCAAAAACTGCAATAAAACAATAGCAACTTTTTTTCCCCATCAGATAAACATGTAGAACACAGACATACAACTGTTAGACTTTCCATAACTATTTTAGGAACAATTTGGTTTTTCGTTCTTACAAACACGTATTTTGAACTTGCCCAACGTTCTCAGTTTTTCAATGTTCAACATTTTCAATTTTGTCCACATGATGGACAGAATGTAACTGTGTGCTTTCTGCAGATGTACTTCTTGCATTTCTCACAAAAAGTGCTTGTTTTCAAACAGGAACCTTCCTAACTAAGATTTAAAACAAAAGATTTCTACGTCTCCTCCAGTCCCAAAAACAGATGACAAACCAAGCGACACACCTGAGTCACTGACTTTCTTAAATCCACTCACTCTCACTGGCTGTTTATTACTAATCACTGTGTAACTGCTGTGAATTCACAGTAACTGCCGTCTCCTTACAAATGTTCATTAGATTAACCACACTTATACAGACTGTATATAACTCCAGCCATGTTGATGGATTGCCTATATTGGCTGGAAATATTCATTTCCAGGGAAAAGACAGACAGACTGTGCTTACAAGATGTGATGTGACAACACTAATGAAATATTGATGTGTCACATTTGTCCAAGGCGTATTTCATTGTTATGGGAAAAGAGAATATTAAAATCATGATGACCAATTGGAGTGGTGATTTCTATGACTTTGTGTATATAATTTGGAATTTTGTACAAATGTAGGCCAATAAGGAATATATGATATCATTTCATTCATTTCAAAGGTTTATTTGCATGACGCACAAACAGACACAATTGAAAGGTACAAATGTGCATGACACGAATTCAAACGTGGTGCAGATGTGTGTCACAGGTTGATCTGGCTGTAGGCTGTGGCACTTGGCCAGAGGTGGCGCTGGTTGACTCGACTCCATGTTAGTGCACACAAAGCAAACTGCTCGCTTTAGTTGTGAAGCAAAAACGCTGAAACCGGAGAAATAAAACGTGCGAGGGGGACGATAACGACGACAAGAGTCTCCCGATCGTTTACTCTTGCTGTCCTGTGAACAACAACGGCGTGGTGTTACTTGTTTGCTGTTTTCGCGATCGCGTCGCGCATGAGGATATCACCAGGTAAACTCGCCACATTTTAAACAATTTGTTGTTCAACAGCATCAAGACTGACGGAGTGTGTTTGAGACAACCTCACAAGTGTCACAGATGACACATTTGGCGTTTTTTTGCTGGTTTGTCGGTAGTAGCTACTGAAACGCAAGACTGCCACACATCTGTTCGACCAACGCCAGTTGATCTAAACGCCAGTAGATCTGGAACACTGGCAGTTTTTGTGAACGACAGATGGTGTAACTCTGGGCACATCACTGTGAAAGAACAACTCTGCAGCAGAGACATTGAGCTGTTAGCCGTTAGCATGCGTCCGTGCTATCTGCCCCGGGAATTCTCGCATGTTATCGCAATAACAGCGTATGTCCCCCCCCTCGGCCAACGCGGATGCAGCCTGTGACACTCTCCACTCAGTGGTCAGCAGACTGCAAACACAATCTCCGAGAGCCCTTCTCATAATATCAGGGGACTTCAATCATGCCTCTTTGGACTCCACACTGCCCACCTTCACCCAGTATGTGACCTGCTCAACCAGAGACAATAAAACACTGGACTTACTGTATGCCAATGCTGAAGAGGCATACAGTTCATCACCTCTCCCTCCACTGGGCAAATCTGACCACAACCTGGTGCACCTTGTCCCTGTGTATGAGCCCTTAGTGCGCAGGGTGCCACCAGCCACCCACACAGTGCAGAGATGGTCAGAGGAGAGCGAGGAGGCTCTTAAGGACTGTTTTGAGTCGACTGTGTGGGAGGTGATCTGTGACGACCATGGAGAGGACATCGACAGCCTTACTACATGCATTACTGACTATATTAATTTCTGTGTGGATAACACCGTACCTACCAGGACTGTACGGTGTTTCTCCAACAACAAACCTTGGATTACCCCAGAAATTAAAGCTGTCCTCAAGCAGAAGAGGAGGGCCTTCAAATCCAAAGACAAAGAGGAGTTGAAAAGGGTGCAGAGAGAGTTGAGGGGACTGATAAGGAATGGGAAGGACAGCTACAGGCAGAAGATGGAGAACCAGCTTCAGCAAAACAACATTGGTGAAGTCTGGAGAGGCCTCAGAACCATCTCAGGCCACAAACAGCAGAACTCTCTGCCTGGGAGGGATGTGAGGTGGGCAAATGAACTGAATCATTTCTTCAACAGATTTGATTCAACCATGAGACAGTCTACAACATCGGCTGCAGACTCACCCACCCCCACTGCTGCTGTTCCACCTCTGACACCTCAGACACTTCACACCTCCTCTATTCACCCTGCTCACTCCCCCCCACCCCCAACAACAGCATCCAATACACACTCAACACAAGGCTCCAGCCTGTCTCTCTCAACCACCCAGGTTAGGAGGGAACTGAGGAGGATTAATGGCAAGAAGGCAGCGGGCCCAGATGGCATCAGCTCGAGGGTCGTCAGGTCCTGCGCGGACCAACTGTGTGGGGTGATGGAGCACCTCTTCAACCTGAGCCTGAGGTTGGGAAGAGTCCCACAGCTCTGGAAAACCTCCTGTGTTGTACCAGTGCCAAAGACTTCACGCCCCAAGGACCTCAACAGCTACAGGCCGGTGGCTCTGACATCCCACCTGATGAAGACCCTGGAGCGGTTGGTCCTGGCTCAGCTTCGGCGCCTAACAAGCTCATCACTGGACCCACTTCAGTTTGCCTACCAGCCTGGCATTGGAGCGGATGATGCCGTCATTCACCTCCTACATCGTTTCCTCGCTCACCTGGAGACCGCTGGAAGCACTGTGAGAATCATGTTCTTTGATTTCTCCAGTGCCTTCAACACTATTCTTCCCTCGGTTCTGAAGGACAAGCTGGAGAACTCTGGAGTGGACCATCACCTCACTACCTGGATTTTGGACTACCTCACCGACCGACCACAGTATGTGAGGACTCAGGGCTGTGTGTCGGACAGGGTCGTCTGCAGTACGGGGGCCCCACAGGGAACGGTTCTGGCTCCGTTCCTCTTCACCATCTACACTGCAGACTTCTCCCACAATTCCACCCAGTGCTTCCTGCAGAAGTTCTCTGATGACTCTGCAATAGTCGGCCTCATCACTGATGGGGACGACAAGGAGTACAGAGGACTGACTCAAGACTTTGTGGACTGGTGCCAGCTGAACTACCTCCAGATCAACGCCAGTAAAACCAAGGAGCTGGTGGTAGACTTCCGCAGGCACAAGCATTCTCCACTGCAACCACTGAACATCCAAGGTATGGACATTGAGGCTGTGGACAGCTACAGGTACCTTGGTGTTCATCTGAACAACAGACTGGACTGGACTCATAACTCAGACGCCCTCTACAGGAAAGGGCAGAGCAGGCTGTACCTGCTGCGGAGACTCAGGTCGTTTGGGGTGGAGGGCCCACTCCTGAAGACCTTCTATGACTCTGTGGTGGCTTCTGCTATCTTTTATGGTGTGGTCTGCTGGGGCGGCAGCATCTCTGCTGGGGACAGGAAGAGACTGAACAAGGTCAAGGTCAGATTTATTTATATAGCACATTTCCAACAGCCGATGCTGCACAAAGTGCTTAACAATAACAATAAAATTAAAAACTACAGTGTAATACAATAATAACAATAGAAACAATAAAATAGAAGAATTGAAACAATACTAACTAATTCAGATAAATCCAAAATGCTTGGGTCATAATGTGTTAAAAGCCAGAGCGTAAAAGTGTGTCTTTAGTAAAGATTTAAATTGCTCAAGAGTTTGAGCAGATCTAATATTAAAGGGGAGACTATTCCAAAGTCTGGGACCTGCCACAGAGAAGGATCTATCACCACGAGATTTGAGGTTAGTCCGTGGAATGGACAACAATAGTTTTGAACTAGATCTCGTGGGTTTTCCTGGAGCATAGGCAGAGAGGAGCTCTGACAAGTAGGGGGGGGCTCGGGCGTTGAGTGACTTAAAAACAAAAAGTAAGAGTTTAAATTGGATCCTGTAGGGGACAGGGAGCCAGTGTAAAGAGGCTAAAATTGGGGTTATATGCTCTCTCCGTTTGGTACCGGTTAGCAGGCGAGCAGCAGCATTTTGAACCATCTGGAGGCGATGGATGGTGGCATGATCTAGGCCATAATACAATGAATTGCAGTAGTCCAATCTGCAAGTAAGAAAAAGGTGGATGATACGCTCGAAGACGTCAGCCGGAAGGTATGGCTTTATCCTGGCTAGCTGTCTTAGCTGAAAAAAACAGGACTGAACTACTGCACTCACCTGCTTATTCAATTTAAAAGAACCATCAATGTAAACTCCGAGGTTTTTTACATGTGTTTTACAATACGAGGAGAGGGTACCCAACGTGCTGTCGATATGATTGAAATTGCCAAAAATGACAACCTCAGTTTTGTTTTCGTTTAGCTGTAAAAAATTTAATGATAACCACTGTTTAACGTCGTCAAGGCAGCGTAATAAGAGCTGCGGTTGATCTGATCCTGATTTTAAAGGTAGATAAATCTGTAGATCATCCGCAAAGCAATGAAATGAAATGCTGTACCGCGAGAAGATGGAGCCCAATGGCAGCAAATAGAGTGCGAAGAGGGCGGGACCCAAAATAGAGCCTTGAGGAACGCCGTATTTAAGAGGAGCTAATTTGGAGTTGTGGGGGCCCATATTGACATAAAAGAACCTTTCTGTCAAGTAGGAGCGAAACCACTGAAGGGCAGATCCTTTTAGGCCAGCATGCGATTCTAGCCGTGATAACAGGATGTCGTGGTCAACCGTGTCAAAAGCTGCTGACAAGTCCAACAGTAAAAGGGCAGCAGGGCTGCCAGAATCCATAGTTAAGAGAATATCGTTAAAAATCCTTAAAAGTGCTGTCTCAGTGCTATGTAATGATTTAAAACCAGATTGAAATTTTTCTGAGATCATATTAGAATCGAGGTGTGCCTGCAACTGTAGATAGACCACTTTCTCCAAAACTTTAGATAGAAAAGGAAGCTTTGAGATGGGCCTGTAATTAGACAGAACAGTTGGGTCCAGGTTTTGTTTTTTAAGAAGAGGCTGAACTACAGCTTGTTTGAAGCATAGTGGGACGCAGCCTGTAGTAAGGGACGTATTAATCAATTTCAGAATAAAAGGGCCGACAATATTAAAAGTGTTTTTGAGCAGACTCGGGGGAAGAGAATCAGAGGGGCAGTGTGATGATCTTAGGCCACTAACTATCGCGGTCAGGTCCTTAAGGGAGACGGGATCAAACTGCTCTAAGACAGCTGAACACACAGGTGGAGGGCTTTGAACTGAGACAACAGACAACGAAACAAGGGCCCTAATCGATAAGATCTTGTTATTGAAAAATGCTAAAAAATCATCGCACATACTTGGTGAAGAAGTAACTCCAGGATTATCACATAAACTAAAAAAGCGATTAAGAATGTTAAAAAGTACCTGAGGCCTATGACCGTTTGCTGATACTAAGTTTGAGACAAATTGTGTTTTTGCAGTTTTTACAGCTTCTTGATAAGCAGAGAGACGAGTCCTTAAAATCTGTAAGGAAACATACAATCTGTCCTTTTTCCATCTCCTTTCAGCGCGTCTGTAGTCGCGTCTGAGGGAGCGGGTGTAATCGTTCAACCACGGTTCTGATGAATTCTTAGCGTGCACAGTTCTGAATGGTGCAATAGAGTCCAAGATATAAGTGCAAGTAGAATGAAGAATAGCCGAAAGGTCCTCAACATTTTTACAATTGGAGTTCAATATTCCAGAGTCCATAAAGGCAGCAGAAAAGGCAGGTGCTGTTAGTACATTAAGCGCTCGCTTTTTGCGCAGTGGGGCGTTCGACTTGTCCATCGAGCAGCGCAGTGTTAGAGTGAACAACACAGGAAGATGATCGGAAATGCGTAATTCGGATATATCCGTGATGCACACTTCCAACCCGTGGGAAAGCACCAAGTCCAGTGTGTGACCTTTTTCGTGCGTGGGACCAGAAACCCACTGGGTCAAGTTAAAGGAATCAATAATATTTAAAAAGTCCTTGACCAAAAGTTTCGAATCACAACAGACATGAATATTAAAATCGCCAAGGATCAAAAAGCTGTCGTATTTAAGAGCGATTCCAGCCATAAAATCAGAAAACTCTTTGATAAAATCCTTATTAAACTTGGGAGGGCGATATATGAGGGCACACAGCAGAGGCGCAGCAGGATTAAGGTGTAACTCAAACAGCTGGAGTTCAAAACTAGAAAATGAGTCATGCTGTAATATTTGATGGCAGTGAAATCGAAGATTGAACACAGTGGCTAGGCCTCCCCCCCTGCCAGAGGACCGAGGGAGGCTGAAGAATGAGAAATTGGGAGGGACCAGTTCCGAAAACGCTACAGACTCACCGGGTTGGAGCCATGTTTCCGTCAGAAATAGAAAGTCCAACTGTTGTGACTTTATGAAGTCGTTTAATACAAACGTCTTGTTTGCTAATGATCTTACATTTAGCAAGGCCATTTGGAATGTGTAGATCCTAGCATCGGACGCTCCAGCTCGGTTAAGTGTGCGAAGATTTCTGTGGTCCACACCGCATCCACGGGGAACAGGGTGATCCGAAGGGCCAGCTCTGTTCTAGGATGCCCTCTGGACCCAGTGGAGGTGGTGAGTGACAGGAGAACGGCGGCTAAGCTGTCATCCCTGTTGGACAACGTCTCCCACCCCATGCAGCAGACTGTGACAGCACTGAGCAGCTCCTTCAGTGGGAGACTGCGGCACCCACGGTGTGGGACGGAGAGATTTCGCAGGTCTTTCCTCCCCACTGCTGTCAGACTCCACAACAAAGACTTTAACTGAACAAACACACACATCCACACATGTGCAATAACACTAAGTGCAATAATCTTTTCTGGCATCGTTGTATTTTTACTCAGTTGTATATAGCATTCGTATTCTATTTTTATCTTATTGTATATTTTTATTCTATTTTATTCTACTGTATATAGTATATTATTTTATTCTATTCTGTACAGCTGTGTACTGTATTTATTCTTATTGTATTCTAATTTTTGCATCATAACTTTTGCACTGTCCACTTCCTGCTGTGACAAAACAAATTTCCCACGTGTGGGACTAATAAAGGTTATCTTATCTTATCTTATCTTATCTTGTACATCACAATGCATATGATATTTTAATGTGATTTTATTAAGTTAATGCAAAGCAAATTAAGCTGTATGTTATCCAGTGATTCGAAGGACAGCACATTAAATATGTACATGAAAGTCAATGTATCAGGTGGCACTTAGCAAATTAAACTGGGCTGAATTTTTTTTCCCCTCCTCCTTGGAAAATTGATTACTTTGCTTTTTCCCATCCTCAGGCCATTCCATATGAGATCAGATATTAACTGTACATTTAGGAAGATCCATTAGTCACAGTTTGCTATAAAACCTTCAGAAGCTTTACAGCAAGCCTTGGAAAAAAAATGGACAGTGATTAATTCTTGTAATTGTAAATGAGTATTGGCAATTGTACATACACATCACATTTTTAAATGCAAGCAAGAATATATTTGTGGGGATTATCTTAGTTACTCTAGGTATTAGGTTAGGTATAGTTGGTCAATAATTGATGAGCGTCCAGCAAAAAAGTAAGCATGGTAGAAAATGAAATCCTTGTAGTATGTGTTGCAGAAGCTGGTCATTGGTCAGAAAGGCAGATTTTACAGGATTTAATGCAAGCCTGTTCTTAAAAAAACACAAAACAAAAAGAACTTAGTTCCTGTTTACTTACCCTTTTAATTCCTATGGAAGCAGTAACAGCCAGGTACTGCTAATCAAATACAGCATATTAACTGATCTTCATCAAGTTTGAGCAGCTCTGTAAAAGAAGTTCTGATAGTTTACTGGTCTGGATTTTAACATATGCTCATAACCAGGAAAGGACATTTCAGCAAAGTCAACCCGAGGTCAAACTGTGCAAACTCTACAGGTCTCAGTTAGCATGTTAAAGTTGATGATGTGGCAATTAGAAAAAGACTGAACAAGTATGCCGTGTTTAGAGGGGTTGCCAGGAGAAATGAAAACATGGCAGCACCCTTTAGGTTTGCAAAGTTGAATCTGAACAAACCACTAGGCGTCTGGGACATTGTCCTTTGGCTTGTCCTTTCGGTCATCATGCACAGCAAAAACACCTCATACCAACTGTCAGGCATGGCGGTGGAGCGGTGATGATCTTGGCTTGTTTTGCAGTCACAGAACTTGGGCACCTAGCAGTAAGAAAGTCAACCATGAAGTCCTCTGTTTACCAAAGGTTTGGTAGAGTAAAATATGAGAATATCTGTTTGAGAGCTAAAGGTTGGCTATAATTGGGTCATGACACAGGAAGACGGCGGCAAAGTCCAGACCTCAAACCCACTGAAATGCTGATGTTAAGAAAACTACAAATAAACACATTCCCACAAACCTCAATGACCTGAAGCAACATCGTAAAGAAAAGTGGGGCCAAAGTCCATCCACAACAACGTAGGACACTGAAACTCATATATAAATTGATTACTACAAGACACTGAAACTCATATATAAATTGATTACTACAAGACACTGAAACATGGGATATGCTTTTCACCTATTACTTTAGCATTTTGGCTTCATACCCGAAACCGGTTTGGCTCAGATTTGTTTGTTTGTTTTGTTTTGTTTTTTAATGCCCTGATGAGTAAAATGTTAGAATTAAGGGGACCTGCTTTTCTTTTATATTATATATAGTTATAAGAAGTACGGGCGATTTTTGTGTGAATGAATTAGACTTTTATTCTGTACCATTTTCAGAAATTAGATTGGAGTGAGAAGAAAAATGTTTACCGAAGATTTCTTAAACTTGTTTTAGTCATCAATTCTATAAAACACCAAAATGATAAAATCACGCTACCTTTACTTTCCAGGAAGTGATTTCTGCAGATATGAAAGTAACTGTTGGTGTTACTCCATAGAGTTCTTTCAAAAAAATTCATGGAGTCCACATTAGTTCAAAATCATGAAATATGTTGCTCACTGCAACAGCATGGCAGTCTTTAGATTCAGAGACAATAAATGGTAGTATGAACAATTCATTGTCAGTTTTTACCTCTTTATTTCCATCTCTGACTAGAAGAAAAATACTTCAAATCACCACAATTATCCATAAGTATACAGCACACACACCCTTTATCCTTTTGCAACAAAATACGAGACAAAGTAAGCGAGACAAAATACTGTCTAGCAAATTTCATAAAACAGTACTAGCTATTCATGATACAGTGCTTATACACAGGAGGGGCACCACACCAAAGGTCACAGTTCCTGGCAGTGATGTGTCAGCATGACAGCAAGCCTGAAATACAGGCTGGCTCTCTCTCGGTACCCCCCTCCCAGCTGTTGCTGGATACTCTCCCCCCCCCCCCCCCCCTTTATTTTTTTCCTTTTTTCTTTTGATCGAACCTTCCATTTCCTTTTTCGTCTCACTTATTCAAGCCATCTGGGTGAGACTTTGAAGCCAAATGAGAATTAGCTAAGGGTCGTATTCAGGGGACCATTGGGAGTTCCCTTTAAGTTAATTTGAATGTAAACCTACCATTAAATACAAATTAATGTTGACAACTAGACTAGAGGGGAACCTCTATGCATTGCTTGAGTGGATGCAGGGCCTAATCATTGTTTAAACTGTAAAGAAATGTTAAATCCGAGTGGATACTCTAAATGTACTGTAGGTGAGAAGAAAGTGTCTGTTTACAGCTCTAATAATACGACTTTCAATACACGTGTGAGCTAAACTGTTTTAACATTTTGCAGTTTAAGGCCAAATTTGCTAATTACATTAATTAGCAAATTTGTAATTAGCAAATTATTGCTCTAAAGCAGGACCTTTAGAAATTAACAAGAACCTTCTCGTGCGTGTACGTATGAATCTTTGAGTTTGATTTAATTAATTCATTTAAATGTGAGCTGACTCCATGAATGCCAGAACCTTGCTTGTGCAGACCTGGTTTAGTTATTGCTGCTTATGGTCATCTTCTTTTTTGTTTTTATTCTGCTGCTAGAGGTTGATTAAAAAGGTAAGAAGCAATTTCTTTATTCACCATGATGATAAAGGATCCACTCTTTTTTTTTACTTTTTTTTTTGCTCATCTGTTTCCTCACATTTCCTCAGGTGTTTTGCTACCAAACCTCACAGTTATTCTTGTTTGTCACAAGAATGAGCAAGTTGTCTACTGAGTGTGATACTATCTATGTGTTTGTTTGACTGTGAATGGAGTTTTTTGTGTTCCTCTTTTTCTCTTTGCCGCTTGCACTTGGAATGGTGATCTTCAGTAAAGGATATTTGATCCAGGACGTCCCATGCTTTGCTCGCACAGAGCGTAAAGCCACTCGCACTTTAATAACTGATGCAGAAGTAAAGTGGGAGATACTAACCTGTCAGGGTTCAGAGGTCAGGAGTGTTAGGGTATGATAATAATCTATTACCTGTTTATTTCCTGGCAGGCGGGTCAGGGGGGTGGACACCGGACCCTGCTCTATGGTCACGCCATCCTCCTACGCCACTCCTTCAGTGGCATGGTGAGTATTAATGTGCAAGAATGACAGAAAGCTAAAAGGGACAAGGATTTTCCTAGCTCACCATGGGGTCTGTTTATCAAGTATGCATGAGTTAACATAATTGGTCTTCATGTGGGAAAAGCAAAGTCTGTTACATTATTGATGACAGTTGCTTTTTTTTATATTATTTGTTCCCATTTGATGAGAAAGAAACCAAAAAATGAGTATATAAGACTCCAATTAATATGTAAAGTAAATGTATTATTATGTTGGAGATTTTCTTTTAGATCTACCTAAAAAGAATCTTTAATGAAAAAGCCCTGGTGTTTAAAAATATTAGAACCATGACGTGATTGTGAAGTCTTCAGTTGCTTTCGATTGAACTGAAGTTAGAAAAACATAATCTGCAATTCACACAATTCTTTGTAAAAGTCTTGAGCCACCACTTGTTTCTTTTTATTTCATTTCCAAAAAGAAAGACTGTCTTTTTTTCTGTAGTGGTCTTGAACAATAGTTCTTAAAGCTTTCTGGAGATCTTTCAAATATTTTCTTTGGACTTTGGCTGCTTTGTCACCCATTTTCAGTCCAGTCCTTGAACCTTATACTTTCAGAAGAATGACCTACAGTATGATTTCAACATAAAAAGCCACCTAACTGAAGTGATGAACCAGTTTTGCATCTGCACATAACACAACTTGGTAAAGAACCAATTTTAAATTGTATCTTTACATACGTTGTTACTAATGGCCTGTTGGAAAAATACACTTTTTTTTTTTTTTTTTTGCTAAATATACAAAAATAAAAAATAAAAAAACAACAGTAACACAGTTTGGCAGAAATTAAATGGTATTTTTTGCACTAAGGTCACCAAGAGAGGTGTTGCCTTAGGAGTACCTTTGCATGGTGTGTAGTCCTTAAAAAGTTTAAGGAATATGGATAAGTGGAAGATGAACTTATCAGGAGTAAACAAAACACAAATCTACAGCAGATGAACAGGATCTGCATGTATCTGTCCTTTTAAAAAAATCAACAAAGAGCTGACAAGAGACCTGATATATGGCTCTGACCTGTCAGTTAATCCACATACTGTTCACCGACACTTGGAGCAACGATTCTGGATTTTACAGTATTGTTTTAATATGTATTAGAAGAGGTCAGAAAAGAAGTACAGTAGTGAGTGTCTACAACCATTTGTAGAACATGATGGAGTCTCTACCATAGTTTGGGGTTACATTTCATCCAGTGGGGTGTTCTTGTCAAATTTGATCAAATTAAGAACGAAGACAGCACCATCAGATTTTGCTCGACCATCCAGTGCCATCTGGAAAACACTTTACTAGCAACTGCTTCATTTTTCAACATGACAAACATCCCAAACACATTGCCAGCGGAGGAAAAGCATGCATTAACTGCTAATGCAAAATGAGCACTATCAGTCATGGACTGGCTTCCCCAGAGCTCAGACCTCAACATAATTGAAGCAGTGTGGGATCTTAATGGAGAACAGAACAAAAGGCAGCCAACATCGAAAGAGAAGCTTTGAATGTCCTTCAACCGTCTTCTAGAAGAATTTCTGAAGACTACTTGAAGAAAAGGCATGAAAGCTTGCCTAAGAGAGTTTAGGATAAGTTGAAGTATAAAGGTGACTTTCAAGCTTATTGGAATTGGACAAATTCTGTTTTGGTTTTATATCATTTATCTCCAAGTATGTTTGCACCCATTTTCTCATTTTTATATTAAAAAAAAGAGAAAGAAATAAGACCTGGCTCGAGACTTTTGCACAGTAACATTTAATCATAACTTCAAACAGAAAATCAATGAATGAATTCCTTACTAATTGATTAATATACTAATTATTTAGCACTAAATTCACCCCTGTATTCTAATGAGACACTTTAACATGAGCTGAATTCCTCTTATGGCTAGTCTTAGTGTTTCATTTGACCTAACATTAGTTCATTTTTCACTCACCAGTACTTGACCTGTTTGAAGACATCAAGGTCTCTGACAGACAAGCTGTCATTTGATGTCGGACTGCAAGAAGATTCAATAGGTATGGTATGACTATTAGGCACTTCAGAGATTTTACTGCTTTCAGGTGAATTCAGCCTTTGGGAGTGATCATTTCAGGTTGATTTAACTTTGAGATTGAATTATTGGGAGAAATACTCAAACTCCACGTGTATGTGTGTGTGTGTGTGCACAGTACAGCTATATTCGACATTTGAACTAAAGCATAAGGTCATTTATCATATGGAAACAGTTCCACTGCTTCTACAGGATCTAACCAAAGACAGGATGGATTTTAAAGGGCATGTATGTGTCTGCACTGCTCACTAGATTTTCCCAAGCTTTATATTCCACTTGTTGCCACTTATTTGAATATTATTTTTATGTGTATTTATGTCAATAGGAGAGTCCTGCTGGTGGACCATTCACCCTGCATCCAAGCAGAGATCTGAGGGAGAGAAAGTCCGCATTGGAGACGACCTGATTCTTGTCAGTGTGTCGACGGAGAGATATCTAGTAAGTCACATCTAAAAGAGCTTCACAAGAGCAGAAGGCATTAGAAGCGCACCTGTGACTGAGATTAATGTATGCATGATAAACCAAATGACCCCTCTGCCACAAATGATGACCATTTGAGGGGAAATAAACAGTTTTTCCAGTCATATAGGATTCATTACCAAGAAGCATTATTACAACAAAGAAATAATCCACCAAATGTAAATTTCCTTAGTTTTGTCCTAGTGTCACAAGCAAACAAGCTGTGTAGTTTTATCTCCAAGACTCTGTTTCATTGTTTTGGATAAGAGATGAATTTTTTTTTTTTTTAAATTCTGACATTGCAATCCAGTTAAACTTTATCCACCTGTAAAACTGTAGGAGTAGCTTGACTGAACCTTATCAATAATTTAGGCAAAACTACCTCTTCTTGTGATGATATGGAAGTTATTTAGCATCACAGGAAGCCATAAATACGATGCATTAATATACAAGCACATGGCGTATATTTTATTTGCAGCTTTCTAAATCAAAGCAACATTTACCAGCTTGCAGAAAAGAAAACAACATAATTTACTCTTCTGGTAACTTTTATTATAAAAACACTGTAGTTCACCAAAGTACTTAAGGACATCATTTATCCACCCACTAAAAATGAGGATGCAGCTTTTAAACATGATGACAGATTAATTGTAGCAGTTTTCATTAAATCAGATGCTCTTCCTTCATCTTTACTCCAGATTTCTCTCGTGAATGTGTACTGTTCTTCAAACAGTCAGATTACATCAGAGTCACTCTTGTGTTCCCGATACTCTGTGTATAATCTCTCGCTTTCTTTTGTGTGGTTTGCTTGTCAAATCTCACTTAATTCAGATATTTTCTGCTGTTGTTTTGGAAGCTTTCTTATTTTACTGCCAGGTATTTATTTATTTTTTATTATTCTTTTTTTTTTAATATCTGAGGTGATTTGTCTTCCTCTAAACTCGAAAGACCAAATGCGCCGTATGCAAAGAAGAGTGGTTCTGTTTTGAAGATTATTTGCCCCACATAGCTGGAGTTATCTGCTTTGGTTCACCGTCTGCCTGAAAAGGTACTTTGGAAAGTTTCGTAGCACTCGGATAACCCTGATATCGGTCTCACTCTCACCAACTTTGGAGTGACAAGGCAATTCAGGAGGGAAACTCAAAAAACCTTCGTTTGCTATCTGAACTAGAAATCCGATTACTTGTGAATCCCCTCCCATGTCCCCTCCACCCCCATGCAGGTCCTTTTTAATAATGTTTTTTATGAAACTCATCCGCCTGACTGATGAGCTTTGAGTTAATGCTGTCTCCACTATGCAGAGCTATACACCTGACCTCAATTAACTTACATGGAAAAGAGAGGAGAGGGGGATTTGAGGAGAAACAGAGGAAAAGGCAGCGCGAGAAATGGCAAAAGTGAGGGACATTGACGTGCCTGGCATGGGAAAGTGACTTGCACTCTCTTCTAGTGGCCATACCAGTCCTTCGGGGAGGAAAATATGCAATTAAAGCAAATCTGCCAAAGATGCTGTAAAGCCTGTACCTGCAGTAGCTTGTCGGAAATTCAGGTATTGAAGAATGGGACACCTCAGAAATGCAAAAGCAATCACTGCATTATTACTGTCATTCATTACATCACAGTGAATGTATTGCTGTCATTTAGGACAGGGGCATTTATGTCTTTTTATCAAGTCAGGGTGATTTTGTTGGATAAATGTGAGGATGATAAAAATTGTTTTTGAGAGAGACAGTGCATAGATGTTTTGACTTGGCATGTCTACTGTTACAGATTAAGACATTTTTAAATGACATGCTAGGACAAATACAGGCAAATGAAAGAAAACTCAATTGGTGCTCATATTATCGTATGATAGTATGATGTTTTCAGGGGAATTTCGTAAAGACTTGTTTTCATGTTGTAGAATATATTTTGGAACAATTAAAGGACTTCCTAATGGTGTTCTAGGGTGTGAGCATTGGCAGCTGCTAAACCCTTTTGCCTGTATTGTATGTGTTAGAAATCCTTGCATCAATGCTTACTTGGGTGTAGCTTAAAGCTAAACTCATATCGACTCTTCACTTTCATCTGAATGCAACCTACCAGGAGTAGGTGTTTTTCAAATGTATTTATTTTTTCTTTCTTTCTTAATTTTTAATCTCAAAAGAATTATTGCATTATCTGGGCATGTTACATGGAGCAGTGCCTTTGGCCTGCAGTGATAAAAGAGATTAAAACATGTCGTCCTTCTCATGAGAAGGACGACATGTTTTAATCTCTTTTCAACTCCAGGCGCTTGGACATCTTCCTCGTCTGTGCACTGTTGCTAAATTGTGTTGTATGTCCCTGTTTTCCTGCTGCTAACACAGCTGGTTAACTCAAGGTCAACTGTTCCCCGCGTAACTGTGCTTCTCTTTTCCAGCATCTCTCTATTTCCAATGGCAACTTTCACGTGGATGCCTCCTTCATGCAGACCCTGTGGAATGTCCAGCCTACCTGCTCATCAAGTAACATGGCAGTAGGTAAGCTTAAAAACCCCAACAACCATGTTAACATATCTTTGTGGGGACCAAAAATTGGAAGTTTACTATACTTGTGGGGACCAACAGGCCCTTATGGGGACAAAATCCCCGTCTCCACAAGTTTGAAGATATTTCTGAGACTCAAAATGTGATTTTTAGTGTCAGGGTTACAATTAGGTTGGGGTTAGGTTCAGACATTCATTTTTGATGCTTAATGTTAGGGTAAGCAGCTAAGGAAAGCATTATGTCAATTAGATGTCCCCACAAGGATGTGAAAACACAACTGTGTGTGTGTGTGTGTGTGTGTGTGTGTGTGTGTGTGTGTGTGTGTGTGTGTGTGTGTGTGTGTGTGTGTGTCTAAATAAAAAAATCTGTTTAATTTAAACTCACAATTTTAAGTTAATGTTTCAAAGAAAGTCCACCTTTTTATAATTTAAAAATGTATTATTTCCTGTCATCATTTTAATGTACTGATGGTGTTTGAAAAACAAAGCAGCCATATATTAGAATAAATGATTTCTTTTTCATGAATAAATGGAACTTTTTTTTTTGCCTTTTAGGTTTTTTTAATTGGTGGACATGTGATGCGTCTCTGTCATGGGCATGATGAGAGCCTGACCATCCCTGGAGCAGACAAGAGTGAAGAGGAGCAGAGGTTAGTAATTTAATTAATTAAATTAATAAAATCTTTCAAACTAACCATTGGGGAAAATAGTTTTGAGGATGATTAATAATAAACTAAAAAAATGTTGTCACTTTTAAGCTTCACTTTAAAACTGAAAAAAAAGTTTTTGGTTTTTTTGTCTTAAACTGTGAGGAAATACTGAAAACGTTTACACTTACCACATATGTTAAAGTTATAGGAGGAGTTCAAAATTTACTTTTCAATCCACTTTTTTGTGTTTGTTGTTTTGAAGAAAATTCACCTGAGGCCTCTTTTTTTTTTTTTTTTTTTTTTCAATCCAAACTCTTTCTGTTGTAATCCTGTGTGAAGGGTTACAAGGCTGTTATTTATTGAGAAGCACTGAAATAGCCTTCAACCCAACAGTTTTTTTTCTCCCTCCTGAGTCACTATCATAAAATATAAGAATCTCTTGTTTTCTGACCTGCACAGTGAGGTTTAAGCAGGAATAATCATATATATGGAGACACTGTGATATTTTTCTTGAGAACATCAAAATGTCTCCAAAAACAAATTAATCTGGAGCCAGATTTCCCTCGGGATCCAGTTCACAGAGGGTGTTTTTAGCTTTAACAGAAGCATACCATGTTGGACTGTTCATGTTGTTTCTGTCACTTAAATTACTTAACTGAGGCCCACATTTATTTCTTCTGCTTTTAGGATAGTTAACTATGAGGCTGGCAAGGGAGCATCAAGGGCCCGTTCACTGTGGAGAGTGGAGCCACTGAGGATCAGGTAACATCTGACTCAAAAACACAAATAAAATAAATAATATATGTTTCTCTCAGAAATTACACAAAGGGATTGTTTTATTTGAGTGGGATATAAAAGAACATGAAAAAATTACATATTATTATCTAAACTGGATGAGGTGAGAAGTGGTCGGCCTAAAAAACTTACCTACAGTAAATAAACAGTATCTGAAAGTTATGTCCTTAAGTAACTGGACACAAACAGGGGACACAGGACTTAAAATCAATACGGCCGTTCAGTTAATCCTTCTACTGTTCACTAACGGTTCTTCACAAATGGTCTCAGTGGAAAGGCAGCTGTCACAAAGCCATTCTTAATGATGGAAATGGGGAGAAATTACTTTGCCAAATTACACAATAATTAGAATAACAATCAGTAACAGAATGTCTTAAGGGGTGATTATTCCATATTTTGAATTTTTAGTTCAATTTGTCATCAGTTATGGTCAGGAGAGAGGTACAAAGTGTGTCTCTACAGCCATGTGTAGCCATAGTGGAGGTTTGGTCATGGTTTAGAGTTTGCATTTCAGCCAGTTGTTTTGGGGATCTTGTCAAAATTAATGGAATTATGAATGCAGAAATGTACAGTACCATCTGGAAAGCATTGGATTGGCAGCCAAACACACTGTCAATGTAGGAAAAGCATACCTGGATTAAAGACGCACAAACACACATGGAGCCTAGATCTTAACATTTTTGAAGCAGTGTGTGATCATCTTGAGCGGGGGGGGGAGGACATCAGTGTAGTGCAAACTCTGTTTCTCCATTATATACTATATTCCTATTGAGGTTTCCTTAGGTTTCAATAAATGACTACAAATATTTCCCTTTATTTAACAAAATACAAAGAAATTGTGGGAGGCTATAGGTTCCCAGGTTATATATAAACTCCATCTATCTCTTCTCCGAGCTGTCAGTACCAATTAACTGGCAGAGTTTCCAGAATTCGAGGCTCTGTTTACCACCCGCTTTGAACTACCTCTCTTCTATCACCGTCCCCCTTTCTCTCACATTTTCCTTTAACTGGCCACCCACGCAATTTTTCACCAGTTACATCGGCTGCCAGCTCTCACTGGGAATTCCTGTCAGACTCAGTACACTTTCAAAGTGCCACAGGTGCGACTATTAAGGGTCATGTCTCTACTTTTGACTTAAGGGAGAATTGTGAACAATGTTTCCCAAATTGCATCATCTGTAGAGAGAAACTGGAGCTGCTCTGAAGTTGATATGTGAAATCATTTTAGTTGGTAGTGCAATTCAAGGTTGTTTTTTACATGCATTTGAACATTCTTTTAAATAGGAAGAAGGGAAATATGGTAAATCCTACATTACTGGTGCGATATTCATTTCCTAGAATGAAGTCAGCTTTGTATTTTCAGAATAGTTTGGGCAATTTACGCAAATAACTCAGTTGTCTAGAGCACTTAGATCTAAATATTGTGCCTGCAGAGTCTGTGTTAATATAGCGTGTTTTTTTTTTTTTTTTTTTGTAAAGAAAACCTGGCAAAAATAATTTAAAAACTTCTTTTCAAATATTAAATTATGTCGATAGTCTCAATTTAGAGTACCTGTTACCTGTTATTGCAACAAAAGAATCAAATCAACCCCCCGTTGGTTCCATGGTGGGGAAAAAATAGAAAATGCTGAGAAAGTTGTTTTTTTTTTTTTTCTAGCGATTACTCAATGGAGGTGGATGTGAGAATGAACACATGTGGGTGGGTGAATTCACTACTAGCCTGGAGGCTATATTCAGCAAGCTTCACCTAATGCAAACAGTCCATCTCCTGACGTGTGCTGCATGTGAGAAAAAGCATTTTCCAAGCCTGACTCTCCTTATGCTGTGAAAACAATAACAGATGACCAAGTCTAGAAATTTCAGGGCAATGTTGCACTCAAAGCTTGTGACACCAGTTCTCTGTGTTTAGCTGGAGTGGTAGCCACATCCGGTGGGGCCAGCCCTTCCGACTACGCCATCTCTCTACCGGCCATTATCTTGCTCTGACTGAAGACCGTGGACTGGTTCTGCAGGACAGAGTGAAGTCTGACACCACGGCCACTACTTTCTGCTTTAGGGCCTCCAAGGTCAGTGCTCTGTTTGCCTGTATAAACATACTTTTTCACAACACTGTAAATTATTTTCTCCCTTCCTGATTTAGTATTTTTTTTTGTGTCTTTCTCACACTTTAAATGTGGAAAAAAAGCTATCAAAATATATCTGGCTCTGTACGAAATAGTAATTGCACCCTTTGTTAAATCTCAAATTAAATGTGATTAACTACTTTTTTTGTTTTTGTTTTGTAGAAAGCAAAGTTTAATTTCCCTATCAGACCTGTTGATTCAAGAAATCACTTAAACAGACTCACAAAGCGAAGTAGAGTTAAAGATCTGAAAATGCAACACATCCTGTCACAATCTAAAGAACCTAAGAAACAAAGTCACTGACATCTATCAGTCTAGAAGGGGTTTCAAAGCCATTTCTAAGGCTTTGGGACTCCAGCGAACCATGGCTAGAGAGGCATTATCCACAAATGGATAAAACTTAGAACAACCTTGCCAGGAGTGGCCTGCCTACCAAAATGAATCCAAGAGCTCATCAACGACTCATCCAGGAGGTTACACAAGAGCCCAAAATAACATCTAATGAACTGCAGGCCTCACTTGCCTCTATTAAGGTGATTCTTATGATTCAGAAATAAGAAAGCGACTGTACAAAAACATCTTGATGTGCAAAAAGTTTAGGGAACAATTTTTTTATTTTTATTTTTTTTTAACATAGGGCCACGTAGGTTTGAATAACTACCTTAAGTAATAAAATCATAATTTAAAAACTCCCGTTTGTATTTACTCTGGTTATCTTTGTCTAATATTTAAATTTCCTTGATGATCGGAAACTTTAAAGTATCACAAATATGCAAAATCAGGAAGGGGGCAAATACTTTTTCACAACACTGTATACTATCTGTTTTAAAGCTAACTCTTATGTGCGCTTTGAGCAAGGCAGTTACAAGATCTGGAAGCCGTTCTGGGGGGTTGATGTAAATAAATGTTGTTAGTTAACTAACCTCATTAAAAGAGGACTCAAAATATCTCACCCTGACTACTTCATCAACAACTCCCAAAGCGAGTCTCTAAGCCCTTAATGAGCTCATGCCATTCCACTATAAAATAACCTTTTCATAGCTGCTGAGTTGACCACACTGTAAACGTTGGAGCAGGCAGTCATGTTGTCCATGTGCAATTGCAGCTGGTTTGCATATACTGTAGCTGTTTTCAATTAGGGAGAAAAAATAAATTCACCCTCACCACTGCAATATTAAAATTAATTATGATGCACTGATAGTGTTTTTTTTTTTTTTAGATACATACTTTGTAATCTCTTATTTGCCTTTAGTCATTTCTTTCCTGCAGTTGCACATCCATTTTTCTCCCACTCTCACTCTGTTGAACTCTGAGGGTTTGTGCGGCTCTCATTTGATAGCATGTTGTCCAAAAATAATGACTTGACGCTGGATATAACCACGAGAGAGGAGCACACGGTTTACTTGAAACAGTAATGGAAAGTCTTTTATTTATTCCCATGAATTTGGTACACACTGTTGTGCAGTAGAAGGTAGCACAGGAGTGTGATAAAACTACAGGTTGTGTATTTTTTCTTT